>NW_019272018.1:0-263516 GCF_002738345.1 Cucurbita maxima
GTATTGAGGAGGACATACCTTCGTGATAATGCATCTGCAACAATGTTCTCCTTACCTTGTTTATATTTTATGACATAAGGGAATGTTTCAATAAATTCTAACCACTTAGCATGTCGTCTGTTGAGTTTATTTTGTACTCGCAAATGCTTTAAACTTTCATGATCCGTATGAATAATGAACTCCTTAGGCCAAAGATAATGTTGTCAGGTTTGCAATGCACGAACCAAAGCATAAAGCTCTTTGTCATAAGTTGGATACCTCAAAGACGCACCAGTCAACTTCTCACTAATGAACATTAAAGGTTTTTGATTTTGCATTAATACAACACCTATCCCTACATCACATTCAATTTCTAAAGTAGACTCAAAAATTGGTAATGCAAGCAAGGGAGTAGAACTCAATTTTTCTTTCAAAGTATTAAAACCAAGTTCTTGATTTTTTCCCCATATAAAGGATACATTTTTCTTAACAAGTTCATTCAAGGGTGAAACAATTGTACTAAAATTCTTAATAAACCTACGGTAGAAAATTGCAAGACCATGAAAACTTCTTACCTCACTTACATTTTTAGGGGTAGGCCAATCTTTTATAGCCTTCACTTTCTCCTCATCAACCTCAACACTCTTATATAAACTACAAACCCAAGAAAATTAACTTTTTCCATGCAAAAGCTACATTTCTTTAAATTTACATACAAACATTCGTGTCCTAAAGTAGTCAAAACATTGCGTACATGGGTAATATGATCATCTAAATATTTAAAGTAAACAAGGATGTCATCAAAATAAACAACCACAAACTTACCTAAGTATTATCGTAAGATATGGTTCATTAGTCTCATGAATGTACTAGGTGCATTAGTTAATCCAAAAGGCATAACCAACCATTCATAAAGACCATACTTGGTTTTAAAAGCTGTTTTCCACTCATCCCCAATATGCATGCGAATTTGATGATAACCCGATTTTAAATCAATCCTAGTAAAAAGACTACATCCATGCAATTCATCAAGCATATCACCTAATCTAGGAATTGGATGCCTATACTTTATAGTTATCTTGTTTATAGCCCTACAATCAACACACATACGCCAAGAACCATCTTTCTTAGGTACAAGAATAACTGGAATAGAACAAGAACTCAAACTTTCACGTACATACCCTTCAGCCTCCTTTGGATTAGTCCTATAAACTGGTCGGTTTGGAATGGGCGTGTCAGGAATGAAGTCAATCTTGTGTTCAATCCCTCTAAGTGGTGGCAAACTACTAGGCATCTCCTCGGAAAATATCAAACTCTTGCAAAAGCACAACAAAATCACTAGGCAAAGAAGGGTTAAGCAAGTCAGTAAGGTAACAAGACCCCTTGCACATAAGTACAAGAATAGTCTGGTTAGAGAGCAAAACATTCCTAGCCTCACTTGATCTAACATACAAGCTTAATGATTTGGCTTTTCTCTTTTTTTTCTCTAGGCTAAGTGTTACTCTCTTGCTTTTCACTCAAGCTCTTTTTTTCACTTGATTCTTTTTCAATCTCTGCTTTTGTATCAGCCTCTTGCCTTTTCTTTTCAAGTTTGTAATGATCAATAAATACATCTTTTGGAGACAATGGAATAAGAGTAGTTTTTCTACCGTTGTGAGTAAAAGAGTATTGATTTGCATACCCATCATACATTACTCGACAGATCAAATTGTCAAGGCCTCCCTAGTAGTAAATCTCCAACATGCATGGATACAACATCACATAAAACATCATCAACATATTTTCCAATAGTAAAAGAAACAAGAGCTTGTTGAGTTACCTATACTTCCCCATGATCATTCAACCATTGAAGCTTGTAGGGTCATGGATGTAGTTGTGTCTTTAAATTAAGACTTTTGACCAGAATGGAACTCACAACATTGGTGCAACTACCGCTATCATTGACAACACTACAAGGTATAGATTGAACAAGACACCGAGTTTGAAATAAGTTCACCCGTTGGTCTAGGCCGTCCTCCTTAATGTGGGTGTTTAGAGCTCGTCGAGTAACCAAAGATATATGTGTAGAGTCATCTTCACTAAACTCCTCACTCTCATAAGTTTCCTCATTTATGTCGTCATGTGCCTCGTCATCCGTAACAATGTCTCCCTCCTTGATGGTCATAATTCTTGCATTTGGGCAATCTCTACTATAGTGTCCTATCCCTTACATCTCCAACACTTTAAATCTCTATTTCGAACATTAGACTTTTCTACTTTTTCTTTCCCTGTTCTAGAACTCTCCCTTTTCTCAAATTTAGCTTGAGGCTCCTCATTAATCTCTTGATTTCTATGCTTATAATCAATGTTCTTACTATCCTTTTTCCATGTAGAAGTAGAATTGGGAAAAGTTTTAGAAGAATACCGTTGAGACCTTTGTTGGATTTGCCTCTCGATCTTGTCTTTTCTTTTCAAGTTTGTAATGATCAATAAATACATCTTTTGGAGACAATGGAATAAGAGTAGTTTTTCTACCGTTGTGAGTAAAAGAGTATTGATTTACATACCCATCATACATTACTCGACAGATCAAATTGCCAAGGCCTCCCTAGTAGTAAATCTCCAACATGCATGGATATAACATCACATAAAACATCATCAACATATTTTCCAATAGTAAAAGAAACAAGAGCTTGTTGAGTTACCTATACTTCCCCATGATCATTCAACCATTGAAGCTTGTAGGGTCATGGATGTAGTTGTGTCTTTAAATTAAGACTTTTGACCAGAATGGAACTCACAACATTGGTGCAACTACCGCTATCATTGACAACACTACAAGGTATAGATTGAACAAGACACCGAGTTTGAAATAAGTTCACCCGTTGGTCTAGACCGTCCTCCTTAATGTGGGTGTTTAGAGCTCGTCGAGTAACCAAAGATATATGTGTAGAGTCATCTTCACTAAACTCCTCACTCTCATAAGTTTCCTCATTTATGTCGTCATGTGCCTCGTCGTCCGTAACAATGTCTCCCTCCTTGATGGTCATAATTCTTGCATTTGGGCAATCTCTACTATAGTGTCCTATCCCTTACATCTCCAACACTTTAAATCTCTATTTCGAACATTAGACTTTTCTACTTTTTCTTTCCCTGTTCTAGAACTCTCCCTTTTCTCAAATTTAGCTTGAGGCTCCTCATTAATCTCTTGATTTCTATGCTTATAATCAATGTTCTTACTATCCTTTTTCCATGTAGAAGTAGAATTGGGAAAAGTTTTAGAAGAATACCGTTGAGACCTTTGTTGGATTTGCCTCTCGATCTTGTCTTTTCTTTTCAAGTTTGTAATGATCAATAAATACATCTTTTGGAGACAATGGAATAAGAGTAGTTTTTCTACCGTTGTGAGTAAAAGAGTATTGATTTACATACCCATCATACATTACTCGACAGATCAAATTGCCAAGGCCTCCCTAGTAGTAAATCTCCAACATGCATGGATATAACATCACATAAAACATCATCAACATATTTTCCAATAGTAAAAGAAACAAGAGCTTGTTGAGTTACCTATACTTCCCCATGATCATTCAACCATTGAAGCTTGTAGGGTCATGGATGTAGTTGTGTCTTTAAATTAAGACTTTTGACCAGAATGGAACTCACAACATTGGTGCAACTACCGCTATCATTGACAACACTACAAGGTATAGATTGAACAAGACACCGAGTTTGAAATAAGTTCACCCGTTGGTCTAGACCGTCCTCCTTAATGTGGGTGTTTAGAGCTCGTCGAGTAACCAAAGATATATGTGTAGAGTCATCTTCACTAAACTCCTCACTCTCATAAGTTTCCTCATTTATGTCGTCATGTGCCTCGTCGTCCGTAACAATGTCTCCCTCCTTGATGGTCATAATTCTTGCATTTGGGCAATCTCTACTATAGTGTCCTATCCCTTACATCTCCAACACTTTAAATCTCTATTTCGAACATTAGACTTTTCTACTTTTTCTTTCCCTGTTCTAGAACTCTCCCTTTTCTCAAATTTAGCTTGAGGCTCCTCATTAATCTCTTGATTTCTATGCTTATAATCAATGTTCTTACTATCCTTTTTCCATGTAGAAGTAGAATTGGGAAAAGTTTTAGAAGAATACCGTTGAGACCTTTGTTGGATTTGCCTCTCGATCTTGTCTTTTCTTTTCAAGTTTGTAATGATCAATAAATACATCTTTTGGAGACAATGGAATAAGAGTAGTTTTTCTACCGTTGTGAGTAAAAGAGTATTGATTTACATACCCATCATACATTACTCGACAGATCAAATTGCCAAGGCCTCCCTAGTAGTAAATCTCCAACATGCATGGATATAACATCACATAAAACATCATCAACATATTTTCCAATAGTAAAAGAAACAAGAGCTTGTTGAGTTACCTATACTTCCCCATGATCATTCAACCATTGAAGCTTGTAGGGTCATGGATGTAGTTGTGTCTTTAAATTAAGACTTTTGACCAGAATGGAACTCACAACATTGGTGCAACTACCGCTATCATTGACAACACTACAAGGTATAGATTGAACAAGACACCGAGTTTGAAATAAGTTCACCCGTTGGTCTAGACCGTCCTCCTTAATGTGGGTGTTTAGAGCTCGTCGAGTAACCAAAGATATATGTGTAGAGTCATCTTCACTAAACTCCTCACTCTCATAAGTTTCCTCATTTATGTCGTCATGTGCCTCGTCGTCCGTAACAATGTCTCCCTCCTTGATGGTCATAATTCTTGCATTTGGGCAATCTCTACTATAGTGTCCTATCCCTTACATCTCCAACACTTTAAATCTCTATTTCGAACATTAGACTTTTCTACTTTTTCTTTCCCTGTTCTAGAACTCTCCCTTTTCTCAAATTTAGCTTGAGGCTCCTCATTAATCTCTTGATTTCTATGCTTATAATCAATGTTCTTACTATCCTTTTTCCATGTAGAAGTAGAATTGGGAAAAGTTTTAGAAGAATACCGTTGAGACCTTTGTTGGATTTGCCTCTCGATCTTGTCTTTTCTTTTCAAGTTTGTAATGATCAATAAATACATCTTTTGGAGACAATGGAATAAGAGTAGTTTTTCTACCGTTGTGAGTAAAAGAGTATTGATTTACATACCCATCATACATTACTCGACAGATCAAATTGCCAAGGCCTCCCTAGTAGTAAATCTCCAACATGCATGGATATAACATCACATAAAACATCATCAACATATTTTCCAATAGTAAAAGAAACAAGAGCTTGTTGAGTTACCTATACTTCCCCATGATCATTCAACCATTGAAGCTTGTAGGGTCATGGATGTAGTTGTGTCTTTAAATTAAGACTTTTGACCAGAATGGAACTCACAACATTGGTGCAACTACCGCTATCATTGACAACACTACAAGGTATAGATTGAACAAGACACCGAGTTTGAAATAAGTTCACCCGTTGGTCTAGACCGTCCTCCTTAATGTGGGTGTTTAGAGCTCGTCGAGTAACCAAAGATATATGTGTAGAGTCATCTTCACTAAACTCCTCACTCTCATAAGTTTCCTCATTTATGTCGTCATGTGCCTCGTCGTCCGTAACAATGTCTCCCTCCTTGATGGTCATAATTCTTGCATTTGGGCAATCTCTACTATAGTGTCCTATCCCTTACATCTCCAACACTTTAAATCTCTATTTCGAACATTAGACTTTTCTACTTTTTCTTTCCCTGTTCTAGAACTCTCCCTTTTCTCAAATTTAGCTTGAGGCTCCTCATTAATCTCTTGATTTCTATGCTTATAATCAATGTTCTTACTATCCTTTTTCCATGTAGAAGTAGAATTGGGAAAAGTTTTAGAAGAATACCGTTGAGACCTTTGTTGGATTTGCCTCTCGATCTTG
This sequence comes from Cucurbita maxima, assembly GCF_002738345.1. Taxonomy (NCBI): domain Eukaryota; kingdom Viridiplantae; phylum Streptophyta; class Magnoliopsida; order Cucurbitales; family Cucurbitaceae; genus Cucurbita; species Cucurbita maxima. Next base: position 5,880 of record NW_019272018.1, read on the forward strand.
TCTTTTCTTTTCAAGTTTGTAATGATCAATAAATACATCTTTTGGAGACAATGGAATAAGAGTAGTTTTTCTACCGTTGTGAGTAAAAGAGTATTGATTTACATACCCATCATACATTACTCGACAGATCAAATTGCCAAGGCCTCCCTAGTAGTAAATCTCCAACATGCATGGATATAACATCACATAAAACATCATCAACATATTTTCCAATAGTAAAAGAAACAAGAGCTTGTTGAGTTACCTATACTTCCCCATGATCATTCAACCATTGAAGCTTGTAGGGTCATGGATGTAGTTGTGTCTTTAAATTAAGACTTTTGACCAGAATGGAACTCACAACATTGGTGCAACTACCGCTATCATTGACAACACTACAAGGTATAGATTGAACAAGACACCGAGTTTGAAATAAGTTCACCCGTTGGTCTAGACCGTCCTCCTTAATGTGGGTGTTTAGAGCTCGTCGAGTAACCAAAGATATATGTGTAGAGTCATCTTCACTAAACTCCTCACTCTCATAAGTTTCCTCATTTATGTCGTCATGTGCCTCGTCGTCCGTAACAATGTCTCCCTCCTTGATGGTCATAATTCTTGCATTTGGGCAATCTCTACTATAGTGTCCTATCCCTTACATCTCCAACACTTTAAATCTCTATTTCGAACATTAGACTTTTCTACTTTTTCTTTCCCTGTTCTAGAACTCTCCCTTTTCTCAAATTTAGCTTGAGGCTCCTCATTAATCTCTTGATTTCTATGCTTATAATCAATGTTCTTACTATCCTTTTTCCATGTAGAAGTAGAATTGGGAAAAGTTTTAGAAGAATACCGTTGAGACCTTTGTTGGATTTGCCTCTCGATCTTGTCTTTTCTTTTCAAGTTTGTAATGATCAATAAATACATCTTTTGGAGACAATGGAATAAGAGTAGTTTTTCTACCGTTGTGAGTAAAAGAGTATTGATTTACATACCCATCATACATTACTCGACAGATCAAATTGCCAAGGCCTCCCTAGTAGTAAATCTCCAACATGCATGGATATAACATCACATAAAACATCATCAACATATTTTCCAATAGTAAAAGAAACAAGAGCTTGTTGAGTTACCTATACTTCCCCATGATCATTCAACCATTGAAGCTTGTAGGGTCATGGATGTAGTTGTGTCTTTAAATTAAGACTTTTGACCAGAATGGAACTCACAACATTGGTGCAACTACCGCTATCATTGACAACACTACAAGGTATAGATTGAACAAGACACCGAGTTTGAAATAAGTTCACCCGTTGGTCTAGACCGTCCTCCTTAATGTGGGTGTTTAGAGCTCGTCGAGTAACCAAAGATATATGTGTAGAGTCATCTTCACTAAACTCCTCACTCTCATAAGTTTCCTCATTTATGTCGTCATGTGCCTCGTCGTCCGTAACAATGTCTCCCTCCTTGATGGTCATAATTCTTGCATTTGGGCAATCTCTACTATAGTGTCCTATCCCTTACATCTCCAACACTTTAAATCTCTATTTCGAACATTAGACTTTTCTACTTTTTTTTCCCTGTTCTAGAACTCTCCCTTTTCTCAAATTTAGCTTGAGGCTCCTCATTAATCTCTTGATTTCTATGCTTATAATCAATGTTCTTACTATCCTTTTTCTATGTAGAAGTAGAATTGGGAAAAGTTTTAGAAGAATACCGTTGAGACCTTTGTTGGATTTGCCTCTCGATCTTAATTACAATGTGCAACAACTTCTCAATATTAGAATAAGGCTGTAAATCAGTCTTGTCTGCAATCTCTGTGTTTAACCCATTAAGAAACCGCGCCATGAGAGCCTCCATGTCCTCATCGAGATCAAGTCGATCCATCAATGTATCCATCTCCTTGTAATAATCTTCCACAGATTTGCGTCCTTGTTTTAATGCTTGAAGCTTTTGCGCCATGTCCAGTTTAAAATATTGTGGAACAAAACGCTTCCTCATGGACTCTTTGAACTCGTACTATGAATCAATTGGTGCTTCAAGGTTTCTTCTCCTACTTGACATCAATTTATCCCCCCAAATTTGAGCATATTGTTTGAATTGAGCAATGCATAATAGTACCTTCTTTTCATCACTAAAATTATGATAGTTGAACACCGACTCCACCATTTTCTCCCATTCAAGGTACTCCTCTGGATCGGTTTTGCCATAAAACTTGGGAAGTTTTAATTTTATGCTCCCCACGTTACGATCAATTCTATCATCATAAGGAACTCGTTGTTGTAAATTATGATACCTTCTTCCATGGTCTCTCTCTCTCGCATCAAGCCATGACCAACCGCATGATGATTATCCTCATGGTGATCAGAATTGTTGCCCTCATATTGATCGGTTGAGGGCGTAGGTAGTGGAATCCTCTATCGAGCTTGATTTTGAATCTCCAATCTTTCTATTCAATCGGTCAACTCTTCTATTCCTCGAATTAGTCTTTCCATGGTTCGTTGTTGTGCTTCTCTCAATCGTGCATCTATAATGTTAGGATTGTCGTCTGGATTTTCCATGCTATAAAAGAAATTTAAAAGAAGAAAGAAAAAAGAAAAAAAGAAAAAAGGACCTCACAAGCGCTCCCTCACATGTATTCACTCAGTAAATGTAGTTCACTCTATTTAGCACATCAATGTATCACTCCCTTACAAACTCACCCTCACAATTGAGCACACACAAAGCACACTCCAAAAAATAAATTGGGATGTGAGACAAACTATGTTATAGAGATAATGCAATTCAAAGTGAATAGACAGCACACTCAATACATAAACAAGGGTATTAAAGGAGCAATCCGAATAACGACAAAGAAACAAATTAAAGAAAAAAAATGACTAAGGACTAATTTAGACGTAGTAACGTATGAGAGTTACATATAATAATCAATAGAAAAAAAGAAAGACATTTAAAATCAATAAAGCTTTCTTTCTTTCAATGTTTTTTTTTTTTTGGTCGGAAAAATCTAATTAATTTACCAACAATAAAATTGATTTAGAAAGAAGAACAAAGTGTTATAAGTTCCAGATCTAACACTTCACATAAAAAATGTATTTTTTATTTTTTTGTTATATATTTTTGTGATAGAATATTAACAATTCTAACATAGTGAGAAAAAAAAATTATAAAAGAATTAAAAGAGATAAGCTCAATGAAACTTGGCTCTGATACCAAATGATATGGAAATCAACCCAAGAGAAAGTATGGAACGGATTACCTTGATGATCAAGAACAAAAGTAAAGAAAACTCGTTTCTAAACTCTTGATTCGAATCACTCCAAGAGGTTTGATCAATATCACTTGAATGACTCTAACATTCAAGTTCTAAACACAAAAATTTGCAAAGAAAGTTTAGCTCTCAACAAAGCTAAAATAAAAATTTTATTCTTAATTTCAAAAATTTGATGTCTAATCAAAGAAAAGAAGTCTTTATATAGAGTTTACAACTTAACAGATACATAACTCCCAAATTAAATGGGCTAGTAAATGAGAAATACTCATAACCTTCATATTAAATGACTAATTAGGAATATAGTAACATATGTGGATTACAATATAACCTTAACTCTTATATTTAAAACTAGCTTAAATATGACAAACAAATAGTTAAATTGTAATTAAATAATGTAATTAATAAAATGTGTTTATTAGTCATCCTTGGACTAGTTTCATAAATTCAGTGGAATTCATTAAATGCAACTTAAAGTGCATTTAATTCATTTCTTTCTTGAAGCTCAATTTTGCATAACATATAAGAGAGGTCTCCAACGTCTTCTAGAATTTTCTGTGATAAACTCACCATAGCTTGAATATAACTGTATAAGGGTTTGTTGTAGCTTCTTGGCTCTTGTACTTGTAATTGAACCTTGAGGTATGGAAATTCCTTGGTCGTGGTTCATATCAATGTTATTGTGCATATTGATAATATTTTAATTCATTTGAAGACTTTGCTCGAGCATGTGAAGTCAGTTTTGATTACACATAGAAAACAAAAATTTCATTCTAATTTTATTAAAGATAGTTTTTGAGATCACTCAAAAATGGCAAGTAAAGTGAGAAGGATAGATGTATTACACAAAAATGTTCTTCATTCTAATTTAAACTTGAGGAGCTTTAGTTTGTAATTTATTTTCGATTTGTTTTAATTATAGGGTTGTTTGTTTTTAATTTGCGCAAAATGTTACCATTTCTTATTTTATTTTATTTGCTTTTGTTTTGTTAGTCCAAAATTCAAATAGTTTATAATAAAATTGTGTGTTTGTTAATTTGAATATTATTTGTTGGGAGGAATATTATTTGTTGGCTAATTTTTTAAATATATGTAAACAATGGAATCTTACTTTTGCTTCAAACTAACGGAAAGCCCCCATTTTTTATTTACCTCCCAACACATAAAACCCCTTTTTTTCTCCACCAAATTATATTCCCTCCTTTACCAATTCCTTCTTTATTTATTTACTTTATAATGCCTCACAGCTAATTACATGTTTTATGTATATCGATACGAGTCCGTGGATCGTAAAATTTTAAAAAGGTGTATTCTTGTTCAACAATAACAATAGTAGATCAAGACCGTACTAAAATTCTAACCGCGATAGTCCTTAACATGTTGATCTGAATAAACTATAAGAAAAATCAAAAAGTCAAATTAAAGGAAGTTTCCTTTTAACTTTCTCTTCGTTCGAACCTTTTATATTTTCTACCAATGTTTTAGACTAAGTGTAAAAGGAATCAATAAATAATTTGAATTTGTGTCCGTGTTCGTGTTACAACCCACAACCCACAACCTTGTTGGAACACAATGCATGAAAACTCTTCTATATTAAGGAACATGTAATTACTTGGATGTTTCAAGAAATCACACATAAATATATATTAATCTTGGAAATCCAAGTGTACAAACTTTTAAATATTAATTATCCTTATATCTAAATCTAAATATTTATTATATCAGATATTTAATAGAATTAATATGTGCATCCTATTAGTTCCAATGAAAGTAATATAAAAAGAAAAAAAATGAAATCAAATGAAAAACAAAAGTATACAGGTATTTTGTTATGTGAATTGGAAAAATTTCAAGAAATCGCACATAAGCCAAATATATTTAATAGGATTGAGTTACTAATAAAATTGCATATTTATTTGTCATCCAATTCTTATGATCAGTATCGATTTATTCATGTATCCCTTTTTTACTCGGATGTCACAATTTTGATTCCTTCTCTACCTATATCATCAGATGTATACCCATTTTACACATTGTGACAAAGAGTTGTTGTATCTATCACGTTATATTTGTTATGTTCTACTATAACCCATGCAGAATTTGATTGAAGTCTTTATTTTTGTTTAAATTCATATTGAATGATGAAAATTAGGGGACAAAAAAAAAAAAAATGAGAGTTTGTGTGTAGAATTGGAATTGGAATTGGGAGATTAGAAAGAGAGGAATAGTAAGTTGGAATTCAAAGTGTTCGTCAAATGATTCCTTCGGTCAATATGGCTCCAAGCAATGGAGGAAAGAAAAAGTGATTGTTGCCTCGAAGTAACAACAATTAGTTCCCTTTTCCACTATAAAAAGGGATCCCCCACCTTCCCACTTCAAACCCAACACTCATACTTTTCCATTCATTTCCCCCAACCAGGTACCCATGGGAGGCAACAAGCACAAGAAATCTCACTCTTCCTTCTCCTTCTTTGGCTTCTTCAAATCAAAGAGGGCTCGAAAAGGAGAGCATTACGAGCACGACGAGCTCTCGTGCCCTAGAAAGGTGTGGCCAAGTGATGCAGACAAATGCCACCATTGGGTTGCGGAGCCTGGCATCGACCGAAAAGCTAAAGATTACATCGACAGGATCCATCGTAATCGTGTGTTGGAAACAGAACGCCAAACTATCACGGTTGCTCCTTCGGGAACTAGAACCGAAGTGTAAATCATCACCATTTGTATCTTCGTAATTTATTACTATCTTTCTCTCCCCCTATTGTAATTGGTTCCAAGAGTTCATGAAATAATACTAATGAATTTGTTAGCTGGTTTTGGAAGAGTTTTTAAGGAAACAATATTAAAAGGTGAATTAAGTATACAGGATATGTGAGGCTGTGCTTCTTATGCTGTACGTACAGTTGAAGTACAGACAAACCATGTTATGTCTGCCAAATTTATTCGAGTGGATGAATGTTTTAACTCATTTTCATTATTATTATTATTATTAGTTACTTTTATTTTTTTGCTTTTTAATAAGGGAAAAAGGAGAGATGCTTTCCCTTCAATTTCTTTTGTCTCAAACAAACTTAGGCATAACTTTTACATATTATATCCATAATTTTGTTGTTTCTTCTCGTTTTTGTTCATCGATAGATTACAGCTTCCAAAGAGGAATATGAACCAAAATTTCATCCCAATGGAGCAAAAATAAAATTTCTTTTTAGGCCCAAAATGAGGAGAATTCAGAAAGTAAAAAGTAAAAAAGTAGAGTAATTTTTGCTTTCTTTATTATTGAGTTTAAGGTATATATATGGAATCAAACTCGAGAAAAGTTTAGAACGGATTACTTTGACGTTCAAGATCAAGAGTAAAGAAAACTTGTTTCTAAACTCGTGATTTGAACCATCCACAAAAGGGTTGATCAATACCACTTTAATGATTCTACATTAAACTATATAGAATTGCAAATAAATTTAACACAAATGTTTTTTTCACTGTATTTTCCAAGTGTACTTACAAATATAACATACATGTCTTCATATAGCCTCAAAATAAAACTATCAAAACTATTGGCTTACATAATATATCGAGAGTTTGTAACATTTTACTTTAGGACTATAATTAGCCACGATGTAAACTTAACTTTTAGTTTTAAAATATATTAATGAAATATAATAACTCTAAATTATAATCCACCTGCCGTTTATAACAATGAAGCTTCGTTCTTAGGTATGAATTGATAATTTCAACAAACATTTTCTTCACATGAAAGTATATTTTATGAATGATGTTTCTGGTTCAAATCATGTATGCCTTCCAAATTCATGTTTTTTTTTTTTTTTGGTCGGGTCCAAAATGAAGCGGAAAGCAATTAAGATTAGCAAGAAAATTAAGTAAAATATTGGTTTAGGGTTTGCATGGAAAAGGGAAGATAATGATGTATGGTGGGGAAAGAGAATAAATGAGATACTTGTTTGGAAAATATCTGAGCTTTTTTGCAGCCAATTCCGTAGAGTTGCTCGTGTGGTTGTCCGGTTCCTACAGAGAATTTAGAAAACCACCCATCGTTTTCTTTCATATGATGTTTGGAGCTCCATCTCCTTCTGTCTCAACCTTTGGACGCACCATCGCCCTTTCATGTCCTCTCTCCAAAATTCCTTTTTAAAAGTTTGGGAACCAAAATTGGACTTAGATACCACCTATATTTCTTGTACTTTTGATCCCACCTTGGGTTCTTAGACTTTCGATCCTACTTTTATTTCTCATTCTTAACATGGTATAATGGAGATTTTTGTCATTTGCACGCCAGGTGGCTATAGCGTTGGATTCGGTAGATGGAAAGGAGAGAATTGAGGTGATGGATTCTTTTTGTTTGCAAGGCCTCTCCTCCATCAGTTCAGAAGACAACTTTGAATCATAAACAGTGGCCTACTCTTGAGTGGTGCAATGATTCAGGAAGTGGGTTTTGATGTTTGAAGTGGTTTCTGGGAGAATTTATAGGGCATTCTAGTGGGTAGCTTTCAACTTATTAATTATGAACATATCTGTTCTTCCATTTTACTCAAAGAATATCAAAAGAAATATGCATGATGCCCATAGGAGATGCCTCTACCTCAGTTCTTCATCTTCATTATTGTTCACTCTAAACTAAAAAGGGTCTCCAATTTGGGTGATCCAAATGTTTGTATGGCCCAACCACCAAAACAACCATAGATTGTGACATTTGCATCACAATAATTCAGATCTACCTACACTTTTGAACAAGAATTGGACCATACCTTTTTCTTGAGAATATATATATTTATATATATATATGTTGGCTGCACAAAATAAATTCTTGTTAGGGTTCTTTTTATTTAATTAGAACTATTTTTCCATTATGAATATTTATATAAAGCTTTTTTTTTTTTTTTTAAAGATAATCTATTAAAATTAAACATTTAAAATTCGAAAAAGATTAAATAAGTGAAAGAATTTGTGTAGCGAGAGATGCTTTTAATCACAGATTGCAGTGGCGAATGCTTGATCACGATAGGTAAATGTACGATAAAAAAAATTTTGAAACTTAAAAGAAGATTTTTTTAGAGAAGAAATACAAATATATTTCAAAAGTAACCCTTGAGTTTAAACACAAATGGGATCAAGAGTTCGAGATTCACGACATAATACAAACCAACGCTGAAAATGACAAAATGATTCACGATTATGATAGACGATCCTCTATGGTCACGCAACTCTCGAAATGCTCACCATCTCGACCAGCTGATCAACTTTCACTTGAAAAAAAAAATTGATTACTGGAAAGTTAAAAAATACTCAGTAAGTAGTGTTGGGACTTGAAACTTGAATAAAGAGAGCCTATAGCATTTTACGTACGGGCTTAAAATCGAAACCCTATTCGACCGTTTGTAGCACGCGCACGAAAAGACTGAGTCATGGTCGATTTTTTTTTTCTTTTTTTTTTTTGTATTTGTGGGAAACATTCAAATTCGATGATTTCGACGCATACGATCGCCAACTAGCACCAAAAAAAAAAAAAAAATTCTCTCTCGACAAATTTTTCTTCGACTGACATTAGTGTACCAAGGACAACTCTTTGCTCGCATTCTAGGCATCTGCTTTCTCATTCCAAATATTTTAATATTCCCCTAGGAAGCAATGTTGGGACTTGAATGAGCCTATAGCATTTTACATACGGGCTTAAAACCAAAAACCTAATCGAACCGTTTGTAGCAAGCACGCTAAAAGACTCAATCATGATCAATATTTTTTTTTATTGTTGTGGGAAATGTTCAAATTTTATGATTTCAATGCGTACAATTAACAATCAGCACCAAAAAATTGTTCATTTTCGTTCGACCTACATCGGGATATCATCAGCGGCTTTTCACTCGCATTTTATGGGCAGCTACTTTCTCATTCCAATATCTTAATATTCCCCTAGGAAGTAGTGTTGAAACTTGAATCTCGAAGAAGGAGAGCCTATAGCACTATACATATGAGCAAAAAATCGAAACCATAATTTAAAAGCTCTAATTTGGCCGTTTAAAGTATGCATGCAAGAAAACTAAGTCACGGTCGATATCTTTTCGACATAGTTGTAAGAAACGTTCAAATTTGATGATTTCAACACGTACGATCGACAACCAACACCCAAAAATGGTTTCGTTTATTGCCAATTTTTGTTCGATCGACATCGGGGTACCATCAGTGGCTCTTCACTCGTGTTTTAGGTTAGTTCTAAAAAGCTACATTCTCTTTCAAGTATCTTATTATTCCCCACAAGCAATGTTGGGTCTTGAATCTTAAAGAAAGAGAACCTATACCACTGTAGGGGCGTAAAACTGAAACCCTAATTAGAAAATCCTAATTGGGCTGTTTGAAGCACGTGCAAGAAATGACTGAGTCACGATCGATATTTTTTTTGACATTCTTGTGGAAAACCTTCAAATTTGATGATTTCGACGTGTACGATCGACATCCAACACCAAAAACTTATTCACTCCCAATCAATTTTTGTTCGACCTACAACGAAGTATCATCCGCCGCTTTTCGCTCGCATTTTATGGGCAACTATTTTCACTTTCAAATATTTTACTATTCCTTTAGGAAGTATAGTTAGGACTTGATATGAACCAAGAGACATCAATCATACAATATTTTCTTCACATCTTCATTGAAGCATATTGTATGATTGATGATATGAACCAAAAGACATCAATCATACAATATACTTCAATGAAGATGTGAAGAAAAGGTTGTCAAAATTATCAAAAGATGTTTCAATTCATGCCACATTGAAGAAGAATGAAGTTTGATTGTTAAATAAATTTTGGGTGGATTACAATTTAGAGTAATTTAGAGTTATTGTATTTCATTAATGTATTTTAAGACTTTTAATTTACTTTAGGTTACAATTACATAATGGTTAATTTTGGCCATTAAGTATAAATGTTACCACTCTTGAATGTCTTTAGTTTCATTTTGAGGCTATATAAAGTCATGTATGTTGTATTTGTAAGAAACTTGGAAAATATAGTAAAAGAAGCATTTGTGCTTTTCTTTAGCCAATGACTAAGTTTATTTGCAATTCTATGTAGTTTAGGTTGCATGTAGAATCATTCAAGCTTGACATGATCAATCTTGCTTGTGGAGTGATTCAAATCTCAAACAAGTGTTCTTGCGTTGAGATATTTGATCAACAAGAATCATTCAAGCTAGACATGATCGATCTTGTTTGTGGAGTGATTCGAATCTCAAACAATGTTCTTGCCTTGAGATATTCGATCAACAAGGTAATCCGAATTTTACTCACCTTGTAGTGATTCCTTATCTTATCATTTGATATCAGAGCTTCAGGCTCAAGACCGAATATATGTTTCCTTTGCGTTTCTTCTCAATTTGATTTTTATCTTTTTAGTTTTTAATCGACCCAAAGTTCAAAATTTAATCTTTGCTCTATTTAAAATTTTGAAGGTGAGAATGAGAGTTTCATTTGTGTAAATGAGTGTAAAAAGAGTGGCCTAAAATTTCTTGAGTGTATACTCGTGAGAGAGTGTTGTGAGATCTTTCGTATTTCCATAACTTATTTTTTGTAGCAAAGTTTCAGAAATAGATTCGAGGACGAATCCTCTTGGAAAAGTGGAGAATGATATGAACCAAGAGACATCAATCATATAATATGCTTCAATGAAGATGTGAAGAAAATATTGTTGAAATTATCAAAAGATATTTTAATTCATGCCACATTGAAGAAGAGTGAAATTTCATGTTATAAATTTTGGGTAGATTACAATTTAGAGTGATAGTTTTCTATTGGGTTTTATGTCCTAAAACTCATAGTTGGTAAACAAAAAACATATTCTATTTTCAATAAGGTTATTATTGTTGTTTATTCAGTAAAGATTGTTATTGAATAAAGTAAACTTTACGATCATTAATCTAAATCTAATAAACTAAGAACACTCTGGCTATAGTATGATTACTTGAACTATATGTAGAGACATAAGAGTTGATTAAGTTCAAGTATATAGTCAAAACGATCTATAGTATAAGGATAAGGCTGAGTACCTTATTTTGGGTACACTATAGATGCGGCTCACTTTTGTATATGATACAAACAATGTGATCACTAAATTGTACATGTAGAGACATGTGAGTGAGAACGTCCTATACAATGAGTATTGCATAAGATCGAACCATGAAGAAAATCACTATCACTTTATAATGTCGTTTACTGTTGAGACTGTTTTTCTTTTCATTCGATAACTTAGGTAACTCGATCTTAATCCTGAGCTAACCATGAACTCTTGTTTATTCGGAAATATCCTTAGATTTACATGGGTGAGAGTGGCTCAAGTTCGTCAACTCAATAGGCCTCCCATTTCAGGGGTAAGACTGGGTAAATGGCTGGGGACGTGGGGTGCAAGATGGAATTCACTCCTACCCACTTTTAGGAATAGAAGAGAGGTAGTTCCCTTAGTACTAACTTCAGGTATTGAACAAGGGGCCCCACCCTCTCATTGGCCTGAGAGGGATCCGGTTTACTGGTTGGACCACAAACCAATTGTTCATTAGAGGATCAGTGAGACATAAGAAACAAGAAGTAACTTCAGGGGTAAAATAGTAAATTAACCCAGCTCTAGTTACGAACAACCTGTGAAGGATCGACGTACTAATCATGGGTATATCAAATGGACAGAAATATATCTATAGTGAGAGAAGTGCAACTACTAGGCTATAGTGGAATGTCCTAGTAGTTAATGAATGTTGGTTAACAAGGTTAATGAGTTTAACTGGTTAATCTTGGATCGTTGGAGCCCATGATCTATTGGTCCATTAGGTCCCTCTGCTAGCTCATATCAGACTAAACCATAGAACAGTGTGACGAGTGAGTTCGAAGTGTTCGAATTCAAATTAGGAAAAATGCGCTACATATATACGATATATTTAACCGCATTTTTGTTTTATTTACGAATTAAACAAAAAGAGAGAATCTGAGATATTTAAATAAGATTTAATATATTAATCAAATATGTGTCAGAATTAATTGAGATTGTCATTTGAATTAATATTAAATATTAATTAAATAGTTTAATTAATCATTTAATATTACTTTAATTTGAAATTAATAATTCAAATGAATTGTTGAATCAAAATGAAGAAAGTCAAAATGTTGACTTCATTTAATGGAAAAATCCTTAGTGGAATTTTGAGGTGTCAAAATTTGGTTTAACCAAACTTGCATGCTAGTCAAATAAACCCCACAAATTTGAGTGAAATTTTGATTGTCAAAATTTGGTTAACTTAAGCATGCATGTTTGTCACATAATCCCAAACATTTGAGTGAAATTTTGAGTGTCAAAATTTGGTGATCTCAAATTTGCATGAACATGCAAACATGACTCTATAAATCGAGTGATCATAATACAATGAAAGTTCTTCTTGTTGGTGAAAAACCTTGAGAAAAACCTCTCACAAACACTCTCTTCATATATACAAAATCCCTCCCAAGTTTAGTCACTCACCGGATTCCACAATTTTCTTCTAAGGCCGGAGGATAGTGGAGAAGACACTAGTGGTGGTTCGAAACCGGTTCGTGAGGAAAAAGAAATTTGAACTACAAAAGGTTAGTATTCAAACTCATTAAGTTTTAATACTTATGAACATGCTAGTTACTTACTATAATTGATGTTCTAAAAGTGCCTAAGATCCAAATTGCTTCCGCATGTGTTATATTAACACCTTCATTTTTTACATTGTTGTGAAAAACATTCAAATTCAACGCATACGATCAACAACCACCCAACACCCAAAAATAGTTTCGCTCCTAGCTAGTTTTTGTTTGACATACGTCGGGGTCCCATCGACCGCTCTTCGCTCGCATTCAAAGGTAGTTTTGAAAAAGTTGCTTCTCTTTTCAATATCTTAACATTCCCTAAGAAAGCAGTGCTAGGACTCAAATCTCAAAGAAAGAGAGTCTATATCACTGTATTTACAAGATTTAAATTGAAATTGTAATTTAGAAACCCTAGTTCAAAAATTTGAAGCACGCACGCAAAAAAATTTAGTCATGATCGATATGTTTTTCAAAATTGTTGTGCGAATCATTCAAATTCGATGCATACGATCGATAGCCATCGATGACTTTTGCTTGTGTTCTAGGGCAGTTCCCAAAAGCTGCTTTCTCTTTCCAATATCATAATATTCTCCTAGGAAACCATGCTGGGACTTAGTCTCAAAGAAAGAGAGTTGATAGCACTGTACCTACAGGATTAAAACTGATCCCTAGTTTGGAAACCCTAAATCGACCATTTAAAGCATGCGAGTGAAAAAATTGAGTCACGATCAATATATTTTTGAATTTGTTGTGATGGACGTTCAAATTCAACAAGTAGCATCATCAGCCAACACCCAAAAATTGTTTCGCTCCCAGCCAATTTTCATTCGACCGACGTTGGGGTATCATCGACGACTCATCTCCACGTTCTAAGGTAGTTCCAAAAAGTTGCCTTCTATTTCCAATATCTAAATATTCCCTTATGAAGCAGTGCTGAGACTTGAATCTCGAAGAATAAGAGCCTGTAACACTGTATGTACGGGATTAAAACCAAAATTCTAATTTAAAAACTTATTACTGTATGTACGGGATTAAAACTGAAATTCCCTTATGAAGCAATGCTGAGACTTGAATCTCAAAGACAGATAGCCTATAGCGTTGTACGTAGGATATTAAAACCGAAACCCTATTTGAAAATCCTAGATTGGCCGTTTGAAGCACACGTACAAAAAAACTGAGTCGTATCTATAATTTTTCGACATTGTTGTAAGCAACGTTCAAATTCGACACATACCATCGTCAGCAAACACTCAAAAATAGTTTCACTTCATGCCATTTTTCGTTCAACCAACATTGGGGTATCATCAACGTCTCTTCCCTCGCTTTCTAGGGCATTCCGAAATCATGCGTTCTCTTTCTAATATCTTAACATTCACTTAAGTAGTGATGAGACTTGAATCTCGAAGAAAGAGAGCCTATAATATTGTACGTACAAGATTAAAATCAAAACCCTAATTTGAAAACTCAAGATCGGTCATTTGAAGCACGCACTCAAAAGAACTAAGTCACGGTCGATATTTTTTCAACATTGTTGTGAGGAACTTCAAATTCAACTCATACGATCGGAAGACAACACCCAAAAATGTTTCACTCCTAACTAGTTTCTCAACCGACGTTAGGGGTACCATTGACGCCTCTTTGTTCGCATTCTAGGGTAGTTTCCTTCTCTTTCCAATATCTTAATATTCCCCTACGAAGCAGTGTGAGACTTGAATCTCAAAGAAAAAGAGCCTATAGTACTGTATGTACGTACGAAATTAAAACTAAAACTCTATTATCAGATTGCCAGAATTGAAGATCAACTCCAAAATTGGACTATTCCAAAGGTAGATCCTAAAATTATATACCAAATTTCAACCTTCAATTTTACTTAAATCATGCATCAAATTGTTAGAGAAAAATATTCAAATTAATAACAATAGGGAATCTCTGAATCTTTTCTCAAAATCTCTTATACTCCAACATCGTGAAGAGTTTAATTATCTTCGCGTTGGTCTTGTTCAAGTTGCTGTAAAACTATTGTTCAGACTTGGATTAAATATCCTAGTCCTTATCTCCCTACGAGATAAAAGACAGATAAAAGACAGGAAGACTTCTCAAATTCTTTACTGGTAATGGTTCAATTCAATTTAGAGAATAGACCAGTCTATTTCAATTGTTATCCAAATTTTACTTTGTTGCTCAACGACCCGCACATATTATCAGCCCTTATGCTGGACGTACAATCAAAAAATTTGAACATCAAGGCTGAAACCCATTCTTCAGTCGTCATATTCAGGGTTTATTATGAACTCATGAATACAAATATTTATCCAAGAGCATTAAGATCCTCGTCAAAGGGATCTACCATCTCATAGAGGCAAATATTGGAAAGTCTTCCGTGACGGTTCCAAAAACTCTCTCTTGGGATCAAATAACCAGAAATACTCTCTAGAAAATAGAAGATGCAAATCTTCCAAAAATAAAAGAATCTCAAAACCCAGTCCAAATCATCGAACATGACGATGGAAGCGTTGAAATAAAATTCAACGAAGAACCTTCGTCAGATTCGAAAGTAAAAGAATTCTTGAATTCTAGACCAAGCACTTCAGGAGTTTCAAGATCAATGTATGACCCCTTAAAGGTAAAAGAGGTTAGTTATAATCAAAGAAGAGCATCAATCCAATACGAAGATGGCTCAAGATCTCCAACCCATACTGATATGGATACTTAATCCGTCTACGAAAGTCAGCTAAATGTCAATCGGCTGATTTCCAGATAAACAAGGAGTTTCTAAAAACAGATTTTATGTCAGCTACCAACTCTTCAAAAAGAAATGCCTTCTTCCAAACTTACAAAGAAGCTGAGCGAAACGAATTAAGGGCTCAATGGTATTCTCATATGCCGTAGAAGAAAATATACCATTCTTCGAATGGTTTAAAGAAAATATTTTGCAGATATGCACCTTGACTGAGAGGAGCTGGGAGACTACCATAAGAGGCGAGGTACATTCAAAACATCCTCTGTTGGAAGAAGTTGAATTCGACAACTACTGAGAAAAGGTCAAAGCTAATCTTTTCCAAACTATTCCAAAATGACTACAAAAAGGTAATCCGACCGTAAAGAATATCAAGAATATCCAGCATCAAAACAATTATTCAAATAAGATTTTATCCACGATCGCTACTCAACTTGAGAGTATTGAGGAAAAAATCTCGAAGAATTCTGGTACTCAGCAAGAACAAGCAGGCAACTCTATTCCAAAAATCGATGAGTCAATCTCAATACTCAGACCGGCAAACCTCGACATATTTACAAAGAGGATTTCAAAAGAAGAGGCTGCAATGACCAAGATGGAAGAAAAATTGGATAGGATTCTAAATCCTAGAATAACACCTCAGGATTCATCTGTCAATGTCGTTAACAATTACGACAAAATCTAGGAATCCGAAGACGAGATTGTAAATGAGATAGAAGAACCTCTCGACAATCAAATTGAAAGGATCCCCAGAAGAAGTCAAAATAATACCAGTAATCAGAAAAACTGGTATCCTCAACCGTCTTTTCCGATTCAATTCGAAAAAAAGACTACAAATGCAAGCTCATTATGATGGTCTAGCAATCTATGAATGAAATATTGATGGATTGTCTGACTATCTGATAATGAATGTTGTCAATGAAATGATGATGGCCGCAGGCGCGTATAAATTACAGGGCCATAAATATGACCATCAAATAGCTCAAGTCTTAGTGACCGGGATTACCGGGCAACTCAAAGACTGGTGGGACAAATATCTTGATGAATCAACTCGCCAACAAATATTAAACCGCTATGTCATTAGGCCAACTACTCAAATCATTAAAGAAGAAGGTCCATCAACCAGGACCGAGGTACAACATGAAATGGTAGAGGATGCTGTCAACACCCTCGTCTATACCCTCATAGAATTCTTCGTTGGCGACCCCCTGAAGTACTAGGAGAGACCCACCGAAATACTCATAAACCTAAAAGGTCCTACCTTATGCAATTTTAGGTGGTACAAAAACATGTATTTCAGCAAAGTTCTCATTAGAACAAATAGTTCATTGGAATTCTGGAAGGAGAATTTTGTCAATAGACTACCAAAACACTTCTCAAGAAGGATCAAAGACGGTCTTAAAACAAAGTATAATGGAACAATTCCATGGCAAACTTTGTCATACGGATCCATAGCATCTTTCATCATAGAAGAAGGACTCAGACTTTACAATGAGTCAATGATTCAAAACAAGCTCAATTCTTCGATATCAAACAGAAAAGAGGTTCGAAGCTCCCTCGACCTCCAGAAGAAAAAAGGTCAAAACGTATCCAAAATCATATAGTTCATACAGGCCTAGAGAAAAGTATCGGAATAAACCCGTGCAATCTCAAAAGCCAACGTATTCAAAGAAAAAGTATACCCCTACAAGATCCCAAAAAAGCAAGAAAAAGCAAACTTGCTTCAAATGTTGAAAAAAATGACACTATGCTAATAAGTATCTGATCAGAGGAAAGATCAATGAGTTGGATTTCGATCAAGAGCTGAAGAATCAGCTACTACGACTAGTTCTAATCGACTCAGAACAATCCAGCGAGGGAGAAATCCTCAAACTTCAAGAAGAATCTGATTCATATTCCAGTACAGAATACGAATCAGAACAGGAAGGAAAAAGGGCATGCGGAGGATGCATAAATGTTCTTACAAAAGATCAAGAGATTTTACTCGAAGTGGTACAGAAAATTCAAGATCAAGAAATACAGTAAAAATTACTTAAAGACTTAGAGATGTGATGATGGTCTCTGAGCCACCGAGAGAAAAAAACCCTACAGACTCCAATAAATTCCAAAGGTTTGAAAAACCTAGGGAACTAACTACCCAAGACTTCCAAAGAGAGATTAATAATCTCAAACAAGAAGTGCATGCATTAATATATAAAACAAGGTCATAATCTTATATACTTTGCCAAGAGATTCTCAAACTTCAAGAAAGGTTGCCCAAACAAAGAGAAACAATGCAAACAAACCTAGACCAAGATGATTTTCAAAGTTCCTTGGTTGGAGCAATCACCACTTCTCAATATCAAAAATGGTACGCTCTTGTTACTTTGAAAATTTATGATTTCAAAATCACATTAAAGGCTCTCATAGATATAGAAACCGATCAAAACTGCATTCAAGAAGGTCTAATACAAAGTATTTTGAAAAAACTACTGTAGGCCTTAGAGGTGAAAACAACAACAGACTCAAAATTAATTACAAATTATCAAAAGTCTGTTTGTAATGACGGAATTTGCTTCGTAAATTTCTTCTTTTAGTAAAAGATTTCGGACAAGAATTAATCCTAGGTACTCCTTTCCTTACTCAATTATAATGATTAGTGAAATAAATAATTTTAAAAAGAATACCATTATTCAGTCCATAAATATATTAAATTATAAAGAAAAGCACATCTATTTTCTGAAGAAAGAGATTTCATTCAAAAGAATAGAAGAACAACTTGAAAGTAAGACGGTTCAGTCTAAAATAAAAGCTTTACAAAACCAAATAAAAAGGGAAATTTGTTCAACTATCTCATGCCTTTTTTTGGAATAACATATGGTTAGTCTTCCTTATATCAAAAACTTCAAAGAAAAAAGTATTCATACGAAGGCCAGACCTATTCAGAATTACTAACATTCTACAAAAACAGAAATTAATGATCTTTTACATAAGGGTCTTATTAGGCCATCAAAAAGTCCCTGGTCATGCATGGCTTTTTACGTCAACAACCAAGCAGATAAGAACGTGAAGTCCCGCAACGATTAATAAACTACAAACCCTTAAATAAAGTTTTGGAATAGATTAGATATCCAATTCCAAATAAATCAGATTTAATGCAAAGAATTTCAAATGCAAAAGTATCTTCAAAATTTGTATGAAGTCACGATTTTGGAAATCCAGATTTCAGAAAAAGATAAGTATAAAACGGCTTTCAACGTCCCTTTCGAAGAGAGTACGAATGGAACATTATGCCATTTGGGCTAAAAACGTTCCATCCAAATTTCAAAAAATTATGAATGATATTTTCAATCTTTTTCAAGACTTTTCAATTGTTTATATTGACGATGTTCTGATTTTCTCTCAAAACATAGATCAACATTTTAAGCATCTTCAAACATTTTTTACAACAGTCAAAAGAAATGGTTTAGTTGTGTCTAAACCAAAAATTAAACCTTTTCAAACAAAAATCCGTTTTCTTGGATTCGAGATTCATTTGGGTCTAATTAAAAACTCATTCAAAGATCCATTGAGTTTGCCTCAAATTTTCTGGATCAAATCACTCATAAAATCCAACTTCAAAGATTTTTGGGATGTCTTGTGTCTGATTTCCTTCAAAATATCAGACCCATTTGCTAACCACTTTTTGAAAGGCCCAAAAAGAATCCAAAGCTCTGGACTGAAGAACACACCAAAACCGTCCAAAAAATCAAATCAATTGTCAAATAAATTTCATAAGAAAGAAACAGTCATTCGATAAGAAAGAATCCATTGTTCGTTTTCATTCGGGAATATGGAATTCTACTAAAAAAATTACTCAACAGTAAACAGTAAAGAAAAAAATACTTTCAATAGTAGTCTCTGTACACAAATTTCAAAGTGATTTAATTAACAAAAACTTTGTTATCAAAACAGATTCTAGAGCATCCAAATTTGTTTTAGAAAAGGAGGTGAAGAATCTTGTATGTAAACAAATTTTTGCTAGATGACAAGCAATTTTATCTTGCTTCGACTTTCAAATTTTGTCTATAAAAGGGGTCGAAAACCCCTTGACAGACTACCTTTCAAGAGAGTTCTTACTCTCGAAGAAATACTCTCCCTAACCACTCTCCTTCACCTTGAGATGACCGGAAAGAAGATGGTGAAAAAAGGGAAGAAGCCCATTGCTTTTTCGAACACCCCTACTCCAATGACATTTGATAGTTATGCGATGGATGCTCGTTTCACACTGGTGACCACGTCTAAAGCAAAACTTTCTAAAAAACAAGCGGAGGTTATCATTCCAACGAGGCCTTCTGCCTCTTGAACATGACCATCTGCCGTTCCTCCATTGAGACCTACTATCTCTTCCACTTCAAAGGGACCTTTTGTTCCTTCAACCTACTCGAATGCGGTTGTTCCCATGCGATTCTATCCAGTTCCTGAAATCAGGACTTATTTTCAAGAATCTGTATCTCTACCAGAAGCTCTGGTAGAACCAGAATACGACGATCCAAAAATCAACGAGGTCGTCAAAAAAACCTATCCATCGAAATTTTTCTATATCCCCGAAGACCTTCATAACACCAGAAGGTTTTATGAATTCATTTTGGTCAACACCAAGTCTGTCGAGATTACTCATATTCCGAGTCGCGATGATCCTTCAAAAATCGCGTACTCAAAATTAAAAATTTTCAAAATCATGAATCCAACTTACTGGAATCAAGATCCGTACACGAAGAAGACTTTTTCAAAACTTTTTGTTCCTCACTCTCTCTCATACAAAGATTATAAGATGACATGGTTCAATGTCATTTGGTATCAAAATTACGAGCACTCGATGTTCATACAATTCCGCTAGAGTGCTCACAAAATTCATTACCCATTTTGGTTCATCAAATGGTGAAAAATCTTTGGGTCTGCCAAAGATATATTTCCCGTTCCAATATAGAAATCGTTCCATTACTTTGTTCAAAATATCTTTAAAACTTCATTTACTTTTAGCTATTCGCTTTAGCCTATATTTTCAAATTAGTTGGATTTTAACTTAGAAATTTCCAAATGGATTTATCCTAGAAGAAGACCAAAGTATAGGCTTCTTCAAGGGGCCCCATCTGTCGGTTCAACATCTTCTCCTTCTATAGTAGAAGAAGATACAATCTACTATCTAAATGATCTATTTTTGGATTCTCAACCAACTCTTTAAAAAAATCATCATTTGCAAAGACAGAATAGTCGTTAAACTACTTGTAAAAAAAAAAAAATCCCCAAATTAATATTTCTTCAGACATATTCCTTACCTTCCTTTTTTTTTTTTTTTTTTTTTTTGTCTTTCTAAATTATTTGCCTTTTTCTTCTTTCATCAATATAATTGATGTGTATTGTACATAATCTTCTCTTTCTTTTATGTATGGTGCTAGTATTTCTTTTCTTTATAGGTTGTCATTTCTTTTTTTACTTTTTCAAAGTAATATTTTTACGTGGACAAGAGCCCATCTTGTCTATTACTGGTAAATTAAGTGTTTTCTATGTAAATTAAGCTAGGATGACAGAGTTCATGTAAATTTTAGAGCTCAAGTCATTAAGCCTCGAGATACTACTGGTAAATTAAGTGTTTCTATGTAAATTAAGCTAGGATGACAGAGTTCATGTAAATTTTAGAGCTCAAGTCATTAAGCCTCGAGATGGTTTCAGAAGAAAAAAAATCTTTTACCTCAAGGGAAGAATAAGGAGAATGTTCCATGAAGAAATTGAGCCTCTAGAATTGACTACCCAATAAGAAATCCTCTTTTTCAACTCTAGTGATAAATCAGTTTTCCAACAAACTTTGGAGGTGAATAACTTTTGATATGATCCATGAGAAGGTATGAAATAAATCTCTAGCTCTTCCTTGTAACACTGTCTTTAAGTATCTTGAAGAAATATTTAAGAACCAGGCTGATTCAATGACTCCAAAGAGACGGGTAAAACTTTTTGCAAAATAAAACAAACCAAATTTAAAACATAACATACATTATATTTATATTATACCAAAATAAAGTTTATACAAAGTATTTAAAACACAACAAAATAGTTAAAACACAAAATAAGGAACGATACAAGAAGGGTTGAAGGATGACAGGTAAGGTTAATCTATGACACCAGCTCCAGAGTCCACTCCCGACCTTGACCAGCTTCTTATTACCTGAAAAAAAAAAAACAAGGAATGAGTAAAAAGATTCAGTAAGCAGCTTACTTGTAGGCTCTTAATCGTGTCCTTGATATGTTAGGGTAACACACTCTTTCTTTTCTGGTTCTGGTTCTTGTTCTTGTGTTCTATTTCTTAATTCGTTCTCCAAGACACTCTCCTGAGAATATTGTGGTACTAGTCATAAATTTGTCGACCTGTGTTAGAGGCTTCATGCGTTCCAAGCGATACAGTAACCTACGCTCATGGCTTCATGCGTTCCAAGCATCGTAGTCTAATTCATGAACATGATGCACCGTGGAAGGTCTTAGGAGGTTCTTGATTCTTGACTAAGGTAACTTACTCTTTTCTGATCCATCGTGGCCCTAGATTACTCCGCATGATAGACCATAAAGGTCACATGATCATGTATGCATGAACATGGCATAGACCATAAAGGTCACGTGATTGATGCATGCATGCACATGGCATAGACCATAACAGTCACGTGATTGGTGCATACATGAACATGGCATCCTGAAAATCATTAGGTACCCATAACATGGTGTAGGGAATCTCATTTAGGCGAGGAAAACATGAGGCCAAACATGACATCCTGCAAAGGAAACATGGTGCTGGACATCCCACCTAAAAGAGTAAATATGGCCTCTGGAAGCACTGCGTGGTGGGAGGTTATGAGCCACAATTGGACATTGCTTAGAGTATTACCTAGCGGTCTTGAGTTTCTAAGTCTGAGGACCTTTGTCCCTTATCCTTGAATTGTACCTAGAATTCTTCTTGTCTTGGTATTTGTAGAGCTTGTTCAGTATTGTTCTTAGTTCTCAATCTTATAAGTTCGTAAGGTTCATAATTCCTTGAGGCATAAGTTGTCACGTGCATTCGTAATCATATGAACCCATCATAATAACTAGCATGAGTTACTCTAGAAGGTCATAGATTCATAATGGATTCCTTAGAGGGTTTTAGAAGGGTCTTGGATCTTGAGGTCTTTCCTTTAGGTGTTTCTTAAATTCTATATTGTTTTAGGTTCCAAACTTGCTCCAATCAACTTGAAATCTTGAACTTATCCTAATGTCTTTTAGAATAGGCCTTATAGAAAATAGTTAGTAATTTGGAGTATGTCTAGACCTTCAGCTAGGATATCACTACTTGTTTCGTTTTCAGGAACTAAACCTTAGAGGTTTTTATGTCATGTATCATATTTTAGTCCTAAAAACTCTTCCAATGTAACCCTTAATTTTCTCCCCATGAGTGCATAGGAGGCGTTGTCATAATCGTGGTATCATGCTGACAAATCGTGATGCAGGACATCTCAGTTTAGGTGAGGGAATTAATAAGCCCATCATGGCATCCTACTCATGGTACATATAACAGGGCATCCCACCTAAAAAAGATTAGGGGCCCCGTGGTACACTTCGTGATGGGAGATAATGGTTACTTCGAGCATGGATCCTAGCAACTTGTTAAGCATGATATTTGCATTAACCTAGGTGTTTTCTTGGATTATTGGTGATACTAGGTTTTATGCCTAATGTATTTGGTCAAGCTTGGAACTTAAAAGCTCTTCTTAGGAATGGCCCAGCATGATCTTGTGCACGTAGGATCTTATTATCAACCAAGGGTACTTGTGGGGAATCTCTTATTTTATGGATACCTCGTTAGTCATCCTAGGAGGTCTCATATGGATCGTGATGTACGTTTTTCTCCATATCTTGATTTCGCTATCTAATATTTTCTAATGACTCCCAAACTTCATTAACTTATACAACCTCCTGAGATAAGAATTCATACAACATTTCATAATTTTTGGAGGTCATTTAGGGCTTAACCCGTAGGTAGTCTTCCTTAGGGGCATTATGGTCATTTTACCCCTAATTCTTGGTTGTGCTATTTAATGACTTTCAAACTTCAACACATCATCAAACATCATAAACTAATAACTACTACAGAGTTTGATAGTATTTGGGGATCATTTAGGTCATGAACCAAAGATGGATTACCTTAGGGGCATTATGGTCATTTTACACCATTTCTTGTTTACCTCCTTATCATTATCCAATGACCACTCAATATCATATAAAATCTCAACATGCTATATTATACTCCATTAAACTTTTATTGGAAGAAGAGTTCATTTAGTGGGTTATTTTAACGTTATTTAAATCACGGGCAATTTGATCAGTTCAAGGATTTAAATGACGATTCTTTGGGTTTATCTTTCATTTATCCTTAATTCATACTTGGTTTAGGGTTCATATGAAAATTGAAGCAATTTCTACCAGTATTTCTTAACAAAATGTCAAGGTGGCTACTTACCTCGTCATTGACGTTCAAGACCTCCATTCTTGAGCTTCTGGTATTTGAATTACTTCAAATTTCCTTCCACAAACTTCTTTATTGTGTCTAGTTTCTGAAACCATAAAGTTTCTTTCTTTCTTTTTTTTTTTTTTTTTTTAATTAGAAATGGTCTAGAATAGGGTTAAGATTAAGAAAAACCAAGGGAAGGTCGGATCTTGGGTTGACTTGGCCGGTTCAACTGAACCAGCTACGTCACTGTCTTCTTCCTCTGGACAGGAAGAAGACGCGTGCGCCCATTTACGCCGCCCTCTAAAACTCACCTTTCACAACTTCGATCTCACCGTTTCTCTCCACCATTTCTTTATAAAACTTAAAGATGGTGTTACAAGGAAGAGCTAGGGATTGATTTCATACCTTATCGTAGATTGTAGCCTAAGCTATTGGCCTCTAAAGTTTGTCCAAAAACAATTTTCTCGCCGGAGAAAAATAGAGGATTTTTTATTGGGTAGCTTATACTAGGGGTTTTCAAGGCCCAATTTTTGTTAGGATCGCACAACAACGCACACACTCGATCTAGATGAACACAAAGAACAGGATAAAGAAAATACAATGAGAACGCACACACTCGATCTAGATGAACACAAAGAACAGGATAAAGAAAATACAATGAGAACTCTGGCTAAAGGTGACTTCAAGTATCTACAGTAAGAGAGAATACTAGAGAAAATACAAGGAAAACTCTGGCTAAAGGTGACTTCAAGTATCTACAGTAAGAGAGAATACAGAAGTAATTTTCAAAGCTCTGGTGGATATATATATATTTTAACTTACTATATTTAGCTTTACCAGATATAACCATTACTCTAAGTATTTACGATAGCTTTACTATGTATAACGGTTGACTCAGCTATAAATAACCACCAGACTCCCTAACCTAACAATTTCTTCATGGAACCTCTTTCATATTCTTTTCTCAAGGTAAAGGAATTGGTTTGGAGAAACTTCTTTGAGTTTGGGTTCCAGAAATCGTTCTCGATATGCAACTCACCCGAACTGCCATATTTTTTATCTCTTGGTTAGCTTGTTCTACAAAGTTTCAGTTCTCGATTCCTACATAAAAGTTACTCAATGTCTTCCTTTGAAGCTAAAGAAGTCCTCAGTTTGAAGGAAAAGGAGCCGTAGATAGGAATTTGACACTTCCCCTCAAATTCTATTTGAAACAAATTTCCTTCAATTGGGTACGCTCCCAAGGTTATTTCTCTTCGTGGTCTTCTATGGAAACACTCCTTGAGGTGCAGAAACTGATTGGAATTGTTCTTGCTCAACGAATTATCGTGTATCTTCAGATTGGGTTTTCAAGTTTTCCTGAAGTCCTTCATGGCGTATTTGATTTGGGGAATGGTTTCTAGGCACTTTCAACACTCTATTCCTTCATAGAACTTGTGAGTAATATTGTTTAGAAACTGTAGGAACAATCTTGAAGAGAAATGATAGAGAATTACTCTCGAATTTTGAAAAAATCTGAGAGTAGGAGAGCCAAAATTTAAACGCTTATTGCCTTCGATTGAGTGCTCGACCTTTCTCGATTCTTGTTCCAAACTATTGTCCCAACTTTAGCTTTATAGTGAAATCTATCACCAACCTTGAAACCTCCAGAATCTTCGTGATTTGATTTGGAGATTGAACTTTTTGGATAATCTGTCGGAAATATCTGATCTAGTTAGAGCCTTACCGACCTCGGTTTTGAATACTAGTCGTTGGA
This sequence comes from Cucurbita maxima, assembly GCF_002738345.1. Classification (NCBI taxonomy): domain Eukaryota; kingdom Viridiplantae; phylum Streptophyta; class Magnoliopsida; order Cucurbitales; family Cucurbitaceae; genus Cucurbita; species Cucurbita maxima. Next base: position 31,709 of record NW_019272018.1, read on the forward strand.
TGTGATGATATGTGTGTGTTATAGATCATATCTAATTTTGGAGGAGATCCAACAACGTAGATTTGAGTTTTGAAGTGTTTTGTGCATATGGTCATTTTAGATGCTATGATTTTGTTTAGAGCGGCATTTCTATAATTATTCATTATTCCAATGGTATTTTGGTAATTTGCTACTTTTAGAATACTTTAATATTATTTTTCCTAAAAAATCCATAATTTTTCTAAAATTTCTTCATCCCTCATTGGTCATTTTCCCCTTCTTGACCATCTTAAAATCCCTTCTAGACAAGGAACTAAAAATCCATAAAGTTTCTTAGAAATTGGAAAAAATAACTTTTTTGTCCTTTTCCCTTACTTTTCCCTTTCCATTCCTTTTCCAAAGGCCTTAACTCCTAGGGTTACTTTTTAGGGTGTAGGAGTGACTTGCTTAAGTCCCTTGTCCCAGCTTAATCCTTTTAACTTCTTCCCTTTTGATCATTTGAGTCTTACATGGACGGCTTATTCTTATTGTAACTACATCCTTTATTTTTTTGGTGTTACAAAATCGAGGTGTGAAACATCATGGATGGAGTTATGGAGGAGTGTATTTTAGGCGACGAAAACCACGGTCGAGTGCATCTTCTTCCTTCTAGAGGAAGAAGACAATGACGTGGCTAGTTTAGTTAAACAGACCATGTCAAACGGAACCGTGATCCTCCCTCAACTTTTATTAATTTTAACCCTCTTTGTACGTACAAGGACTCGATGACTATAAAATGACGAACAGTTTCTTAGCAAACTAAAACAAAAGGAATTTAAAACATAATATGCATTATATTTAAAAATATATCAAAATAGTGTTCATACAGAAGTAGTTAAAACACAATATAATAGTTAAAACACAAAATAAGAAACAAACACAAAATATTTAAAATAAAAGGGTGTGGAGAAAGATGGGTGAGGTTTGTCTATGACACCTGCTCCAGAGTCCACTCCTGATCTCGATCAACTCCTTCTTTACCTGAAAAACATGGAAAATATGGAATGTATATAAAGACTCAGTAAGTAGCCTACTTGTAGGCTCTTAATCCTGTCCTTGATATGCTGGGTACCACACTCTTTCTTTCCTTGTTCTGGTTCTTGTTACAGATACTTAAGCCCTTTGTTTCTATTCTTGACTTATGAGTTTGGTCTATCCAACCTTGGTTTTGATCTAAGGGCCTTTGTACTATGGTTCTGGGTTCTTGTCTTATGAACTTGGATCTTGAAACTTGTTCTAGTCCTTGATCATTCTCTCTTTCTTCGTTATTTTTTTTCTTGGTTCGTTCTCCAAGACACTTTCCCTAGGATTTACGGTATCAATCATGAACCTGACAATTTGTATCCAAGGCTTCATACGTTCTAAGAGACATAGCCTAAACCCGCATCTCAGGCATGCCCTGTCATACGGTCTGTAAACCTACATCCAAAGCTTCTTACGTTTTAAGCGATACTGTTTGTTCACCTACGCTTAAGGCTTCATATGTTCCATGCAGCGTATTTTGAGTCATGAACATGATGTACAGTGAGAGGTTTTAGGAGTTTCTTGAGTTTCTATGTCTAAGGACCTTGGTCCCTTATCCTCGAGTGGTACCTAGCATTCTTCTTACCTTGATAGTTATAGAGCTTGTGTACTATTTTCCTTGGTTCTCAAACTTGAACATTATGTAATTTGTAAGGTTCGTAATTTTTTTGGAAGCAATAGTCGTATCATGAAGTCTTGAGCTATACAATTACAGTAACATACACGAGTCATTCAGAATTTCATGGAGGCATAAAGAGTTCTTTATATAATTTTAGAAGAGTTTCGAGTTTTGGAAAAAATCACTTGAGATATTCCTTTAAACGTTTCTTAGGCCCTAACTTGGTTTATGTTTCAAACTTATTCTAATCAACTTGAAATCTTGAACATACCTCTATTTCTTTAGGAGTAGGCCTTATAAGAAGTAGTAAGTCATTTGGAGGGTGTTTTAGACCTTGAAATACCTTAGTAGGTCCTTGGGCATTTTGGTCATTACCTCCAAATTCTTGGTTTATCCTATAAACATGTTCCGGTCACTTAAAACTTTATCATATCAACAATCATCATAAAATATGACCTTCTACAAAGTTTCATAGCATTTGGAGGTCATTTAGATCTTGAAGAGAATATACACCTTAGGGTATTATGGTCATTTTACACCGTTGCTTAGTTTAGCTACTTAACCTTATCCAATGTAAGGACGGAGCTAACTCGATGACTCCAAAAGGACGGGTAAATTTTTTGCAAAATAAAACAAATGGAATTTAAAACATAACATACATTATATTTATATTATATCAAAATAAAATTCATACAAAAATATTTAAAACACAACACAACAGTTAAAACACAAAATAAGGAACGGACACAAAAAGTTTTAAAACAAAAGTGTTGAGGACGACATGTAAGGCTTGTCTACAACACCTGCTCTAGAGTTTGCTCCCAACCTCGACCAGTTCTTTATTATCTGAAAAAAATGGAAAATAAGGAACGAGTACAAGACTTAGTAAGTAGACTTGTAGGCTCTTAATCGTGTCCTTGATATGCTAGGGTACCACACTCTTTCTTGTCTTGTTCGGATTCTTGTTGTAAGTACTTATGCCCCTTTGTTTTGTTCTTGACTTAGGGTTCTTATCATGATCTATATTGAGGACCTTGGTCCTTGTATTCTAAAACCTTGGTTATCCTCTACTTAGTACTATAGCTCTTGGTTCTTGTCCTTAGAACTTGGATTTTGGATCTTGATCTATGTTCTAGTTCTTGATCTTTATCTTGTTCTTGGTACTTTCCAGGTTCTTATTCTATTCTTAATTCATTCTCCAAGACACCCCCCTAAGACTTACAGTATCAGTCATGAACCTGACAACCTATGTCCAAGGTTTCATGCATTCAAGAGACGTAGTCTAAACCCGTACCTTACGACTTGCCCTTCGATAAAGTCTGGAAGCCTATACACAAGGCTTCATGCGTTTCAAGTGACATAGTCTAAAAACCTACATCCAAGGCTTTTTACATTCCAAGCGATGTAGCCTAATCCTGCATCTAGGGCTTACCCTATGGTACAATCTGAATACCTATGCTCAAGGTTTCATACGTTTTAAGTGGCATAGTCTGAACACCTACGTTCAAGGCTTCATGCATTTCAAGCAGTGTAGTTTAAGTCATGAGCATGTGTACCGTGGGAGGTCTTAGGAGGTTCTTGATTTGTGGCTAAGATAATTTATTCTCTTCTTGATCCATCGTGGCCCTAGATTACTCCCCATGAAAGAACATAAAGTCACGTGATTGGTGCACATAGGAATGTGGAATCTTACAAATCTTTGGGTACTCATAACATGGTGCAAGGCATCTTATCTAGGTGAGGGAAATATGAGGCTAAACATGACATCCTGGAAGAAAAACATGGTGTAGAGTATCCCACATAGTAGTTGAAACATTAGCCTCTAAAATTACTGCATGGTGGAAGGTCATGGGTCACAATTGGACAAGATTAGAGTATTATCTAGCATTTTTGAGTTTTTGTGTATGAGGACCTTGGTCTCTTATCCTTGAGCAGTACCTAACCTTTTTACGTTGATTGTTGTAGAGCTTGCGTGGTATTGTTCTTGGTTCTCAATCTTGTAAGTTTCTATGGTTCATAATTTCTTGAGGCATAAGTTGTAACATGCATATATGAACCCATTAAAATAACAAGCATGAGTTATTCTACAAATTCATAGAGTCATCATGAATTATTTAAAGAGTTCTAGAGTCTTGAGGCGTTTTCTTTAAGCGATTCATAGGTTCCATCTTGGTTTAGGTTCCAAAATTGCTCCAATCAACTTGAAATCTTGAACTTATCCTCATGTATTTTAGAATAGGTCTTATAGAAAATAGTACGTAATTGGAGCACGTCTAGACCTTGAAATATCATAAGTAATCCTAGGGGCATTTTGGTCATTTTACCCATAATTCTTGGTTTTGCTACTTAACATGTCCAATGGCTTTTAAACTTCACAACATCAACATTATAAGATAAGCTCTACTACAGAGTTTCATAGCATTTGGAGGTCATATAGGTCATGAACCGTAGGTAGATATCCTTAGAGACATTATGGTCATTTTACAAGGAAGGGGACGACCTCATATTAGACTTAAGAGATGCTATCTTGGTTTCTAAAACCATTCTACCTAGACCACGCGAAAGAGTAAGACAAGGAAGGGGACGACCTCATATTAGAGGTAGAGGACGAGGTGAGGCTGAAGAGAGCCTACCTCGAGAGGGATTAGAGACAAGGTTTGAATTAGAACCCTTGTTGCATGTATGGTCGGCCAGCAGCCCTAAGACGGTAGACATAGTAACTAAGGATAGAGTAAAGAATGACCAAGCAATAGTATCCAACCAAACTCTAAGCGTAGTTTTAATAGTAGTAAAGATGACCGACTTCGACGTAATACTAGGCATGGATTGACTAGCTGCAAACCGTGCTAGTATAGTCTGTCGCAAAAAAAAAAATGATATTTTCACCACTAGTGAGACCTAGCTTTAAATTTAAATGCACAAGTATCGGGACACCCCAAAGGTATTCTCGATGATGAAAGCAAAGAGATTAGTCCAAGAAGGCGGTTGGATTTTTCTGTCCGTGAGGATCCAATTCCCAACAAAGCGCCTTCTATTCTTTTATTCTTTTCCTTGGCGTAGCTGGGCCAAGTCTTTGACTTGATCACACCCCATCACTAGCCGAGATATGAACCGTACTCCTTTGGCTGGTGCCAAATCAGGTGATTGAGAAAGGAGCTAAAAAAGCCTATTTTATTTCTCAGCAGATACGAATGTGTAATATTTAGTAGGCAAACAGGAGCTCAGATAGACAGTTTCTATGGGGCGTAGGGATAAGCTACATAAGCAATATATTGATTTTCTTCTCTAAGAACAGGCTCGATTCATTAGTAGGTGTCGTAGACGTAAGAGGAAAAGAAAAGACCCTTGAAAACTTGCCAATAGTAAAGGAGTTCCCAGATGTATTTCTCGACGACCTACTTGGAATACCCCTTCCCGAGCGGTCGACTTCATCATCGAACTCAAGCTGAGAACTGGGCCTATTTCTAAAGCACCCTATCACATGGCGCTAGCAGAGTTGAAGGAACTCAAGGCGCAATTACAAGACTTATGGGATAAATGGTTCATTCGACCTAGCATATTCCCCTAGGCTGCGTTAGTGTTGTTTGTTCAGAAGAAAGATAGATCGATGCATTTGTGCATCGATTATAGAGAGTTAAATAAGAGAACCATAGAGAACAAATACCCTCTGCCTAGAATAGAAGACTTATTCGATCAACTCAGAGAGGCAATGACATTTTCTAAGATAGATCTACGATCAGGTTACCATTAAATAAAGAGTAAAGAAAAAAACATACTAAAGACAGCATTTAGGACAAGGTATGATCGCTATAAGTTCGTGGTGATGTCATTTGGTCTCACCAATGCTCCAGCTATGTTAGAAGTTAATGAATCGAGTGTTCAAGGACTGTCTAGACACTTTTATGATCGTGCTCATTGATGACATCCTAGTGTACTCGAAAACAGACTTGGAACACCAGGAACACCTCTAAAAAGTCCTAGCCACTCTAAGAGAGAACAAGTTGTATGCAAAGTTCTCAAAGTGTGAATTTTGGTTACGTTAAGTCTATTTCCTAGGATACGTGGTGACAAAGGACGGAGTATCCGTAGATCCTACTAAGGTCAAAGCGATCACAAAGTAGGAACGCCCAACTTTGGTAACATCAATATAGAGTTTCTTGGGACTAGCGAGATACTATCGAAGGTTCGTGTAGGACTTCGTTACAATAGCCTCGCCTTTGACATAGTTAACGAGAAAAGGGGTACCATTTATATGAAATGATGCTTCTGAGGCAAGCTTCCAGAACCTAAAAGAGAGATTAGTAACCGTCCCGGTACTCACGGTACCCGAGATCTCAAAAGAGTACGTAATCTATAGTGACGCCTGTAAAGAATGGACTAGGATGTGTGTTAATGCAACACGGTAAAGTTGTTGCATACGCGTCCCGTCAACTAAAAGAATACGAAGATAATTACCCTACCCACGACCTGGAGTTGGCCGCTGTAGTGTTCGCGCTGAAAATTTGGTGACACTACCTGTATGGAGAGAAAATTCAAAGTTTAACCGACCATAAGATTTTAAATATTTCTTCACCCAGAAAGAGTTAAATATGAGACAGAAAAGGTGGTTAGAATTGGTGAAGGACTACGATGTACATATCCAATACCATCCTAGAAAAGCAAATGTGGTCGCAGACGCTTTGAGTAGAAAGGCGGCCCACTCTTCGGCCCTCATTACGAGGGAAGTAAGGGTACAAAGAAAATTCGAGGGAGCCAACATAGTTGTAGCGACTGAGAGTCATAGCACAACTGGCTCAACTTACAGTGCATATTACAGTTAGGCAAAGAATGGTTACCTCCCAATGAGAAGATCCAAACCTACAGAAAGTCTTAAGCCAGCTAGCTGAGAGTCTAGTAAATGGATTCTCGAAGACCTCAGATGAAGGGCTATTGTATCAGGGGCGCCTGTATGTCTCGACAATAGAGGAGCTAAGGAAAGAAATACTGACGAACCTCACAACTCGCCATTTTCCATGCACCTAGGAGGTACTAAGATGTACCAAGATTTAAAACAACACTTCTGGTGGAAGAGCATGAAGAGGGACGTGGCTGAGTTTGTGAGCAAGTGCTTAGTTTGTCAACAAGTGAAAGCTCCTAGATAAAAGGCAGCGAGGTTGTTGCAGCCCCTAAGCATAACTAGAGTGGAAGTGGGAAAACATAGCAATGGACTTCATAGTAGGATTTCCCAAAACGCTTAAAGACTATACAATGATCGGGTAGTTGTCAATAGGTTGACCAAGTCGACACACTTCCTGCCTAGGAAAGCTACATATATAGTTGACAATTGGACAAAGCTGTATGTGAAAGAAATAGTAAGACTACATGGAGTCCCAGTATCTATAGTGTCGAATTGGGACTTACGCTTTACGTCAGCGTTCTAGCTCAGACTTCAAAAAAGCGCTGGGTACCCACCTCGACTTTAGATTTCCACCCCCAAACAGATGGACAAACAAAGCATTTAAACCAACTTCTAGAGGACATGCTACGAGCTTGCGTACTAGATTTTAAGAGAAGTTGGGATTCCAAACTCCACCTCATGGAATTCTAGTATAATAACAACTTCCAAGCCACTATTGGTATGACACCGTTTGAGGCCCTATATGGGAAACGGTGTAGGTTCCCACTATGTTGGGACGAAGTAGGCGAAAGAGAGTTAGTAGGACCCGTGATCGTTCGACTCACCAATGAGGCTGTCTAGAAAATTCGAGCGAGGATGCGTACCGTTCAAAGTAGACAGAAAATCTACGTCAATGTAAGGCGTAGAAGCCTGGAGTTTGAGATAGGAGACTCAATATTCCTCAAGGTGACACCTATGAAAAGTGTCTTGAGGTTCGAACGTAAGGGAAAGTTAAGTCCTAAATTCATTGGACCATTCGAAAACCTAGAGCGAGTTGGTCCAGTAGCGTATAAGTTAGCCCTACCTCCAGCCTACTTATGAGTACACGATGTATTTCATGTGTCGATGCTGAGGAAGTACATTACGGACCCTATCCACGAAATAGACTACGAACCACTCCAACTGATATGAACCAAAAGACATCAATCTTACAATATGCTTCAATAAAAATGTAAAGAAAATATTGTTGAAATTATCAAAAGATATTTCAATTCATGCCACATTGAAGAAGAATGAACTTTCATGTTTTGAATTTTGGGTGGATTACAATTTAGAGTAATTTAGAGTTATTGTTTTTCATTAATATATTTTAAGACTTTTTATTTACTTTAGATTACAATTACATAATGTTTAATTAAGGCCATTAAGCATGAATATTACAACTCTTGGAATGACTTTAGTAGTTTCATTTTGTGACTATATAAAGCAATGTATGTTGTATTTGTAAGAGACTTGTAAAATGTAGTAAAAGAAGCATTTGTGCTCTTCTTTAGCCAATGGCTAAGTTTCTTTGCAATTCTATGTAGTTTAGGTTGCATGTAGAATTATTCAAGCTCAACGTGATCAATCTTGCTTGTGGAGTGATTCGAATCTCAATCAAGTGTTCTTGTCTTAAGATATTTGATCAACAAGAATCATTCAAGTTAGACATGATCGATCTTGCTTGTGGAGTGATTCGAATCTCAAACAATGTTCTTGTCTTGAGATATTCGATCAACAAGATAATCCAAATCTTACTTCCCTTGTAGTGGTTCCTTATCTTATCACCAACTCAATGAAGATTTGAGGTACAAGGAAAAAAAAAAAAAAAAAAACTAGTAAAAATCTTAGCTAGAGAAGTAAAAACCTTACGCAATAGGAATATTGTGTTCGTTAAGGTACTGTGGCAGAATCACCACAGCAAGGAAGCCACGTGGGAGCGTGAGGACGAAATAAGAGAAAAATATCCTGAGCTAGTACAAGAGTTTGAGACTTTCGAGGACGAAAGTTCTTTTTAGGGGTAGATAATGTAACGACCCAAAAAAAGAATAATAATAATTATAATAATTAAATAATTAAAATAATAATTTTCCATAAACTACTTTCCACTAACCCCTCCTCCCTCTCCCAAAAAAATACCAACAACAAGATTTACAAGCGAGCAGGAGATTTAATTATTGGAGAGAGAAATCTTGCTTTGTTATTACTATAAGTCATAATTCAAATCTTTTTTTCATTTATTCAAATCAGATTTCCTTCTCCTTTTGTCTAGTTAATCAGAATCAAATGTTCCCTACCCATTTATTTAGATTTTGGTTATTAGGTTATAGAAAATTAACTATAACTAAGACTAATATCTGTCCATAAAAATATAATAGAGAGAAAAAATGGAAGATAAGAAGTAAATACACGACAAACAGAACAGAAAAGATTCTGTTAAAAAAATTGACAAGAAAGGAAAGATTTGGGAAAAAAAAATTGTCTATAATATTGTGAAATTTAAATGATCACGGAATTAAAGGAAGAAAAAAAAGGAAAACAAGAGAAAGAAAGGAAAGATTTGGAAGGAAGAGTTAATAAGAATACAAGGAAAATACAAAGAGAAGATTAGAGAGATGCCGGAATATTATTAACAAAATTAAAAGGAAAAAACAAAATATATATATATAGATATAGATAGGAACTATGTCGTACGATGCAGCTTATGAGTTATGATGATGTATGAATTATGATGATGTGTGGGTTACAATACTTGATGATGTGCGCAGTATATATATATTTTGATGAATGACGTACTTGATATAGGACACAACCCTATGAGCGTGAAAATAATTAATATAAATATCCATGAGTATGTGTTACCTAGAGTAACAAAGAGATGAGACCAGAGGGTTGTGTCAGAAGAGAAATTATGATGGATTTAGAGGGACCTCATGCATATTGTATGTTCGGCTACTTCCCCTATAGATGATGAGTGCAGACGCGCACCGTATGATGAGTGCAAATGCGCACAGGTGCGATTGCACACAAATGAGGGTGTTCATGAGGCGCATGACACTATGGGGTTCCGCTGACCTCCGGACGTCGCTACAGATTCGCTTGACCAGAAGGTCCAGGGGGTGTGCGAGCGCCCTGGGGATTCACACTCGCACGTGTGAGTCGTGTGTAGAGAAATACTACACATCCAATTTGTCTGAGACTGAAGGCCACCCCTATAGTGGGGCCACTTTCTGAGTATTCTTTGAAATACTCAAAATACTCAGGCCGTGTACCACATCATTTTTCAAGTCAAGGCAAGGCGCATTTGTACGGAGGACAGCGACATCGGGAGTAGAGACTGTGGCACGTGCATAGGGCAGATTCATATTTAAATTTCTAGTCTTAAGTTAGAATAGGTTGTTTTGCATTTTATTGTTTTAAATTATTTTGTATTTGTTTTTGTTTTCTCTAAATTTCAGTATTTCATATTTAAACACATAAGACCATGACTATGTTTTCCAGCGAAGAAGTTGTTTTAAACGTTTTTTAAGTTTACGTTATAAATTATGTTCATGTAAGAGTTATATTTCCGCATTATATATGAGCATGAGACGTTAATAGCGACTCTGAGTATGTGAAGAAAACGTGGCCTAAGAGTCCCACATTAGTCTTACTCGATAACAAATTCGTATGGGTTCTCTCTAAATGGAAATTGAAGGGAGAAATGCCCTAAAATGGGCTGGGAAGAGCTTCTTTCTTTCTTTCTTTTTATTCACCAATTCAGACCCCTGTCTAGACAACGAGGTGAAAATGACCGATTTACCTCTCCGATTAATTTTGACCAATTTTTCTAATTTTTCACTATTTTTTTTTTCTAATCTCTTTTGAGTTCCCTTGATTTTTCTCTTATACCTCATCTTCAAATTCATCTTCTATGACTTATAATAAAATCTGGAGAGTTCCAATTTAAAGAAAAAAATGAGTTTTAAAATTTCTTTTATAGGCTCGAGTGTTACAAGTTAGAATATCCCTATAACATCCCTATAATTGGATAAAAATTTAAGTAATCTTCCTAATCTGATCAAATCTAAAAAAATAGTCCCTACTTTTAACAAACTATAAGAACTTAGTCTAACATTTTAAACCATAGAAAGTACATTTTATAAATTTGTAATTTATTCAAAAATAAAATCACAAATACATAATTATGATAAAGATAATGTAGAATTTTCCAAGAATAAAAATTTAAAAGAAAGAAGACTGCAAAAACTTCAACTTGGAAGAATTATGTTTTTTTTTTTTTTTCTCTGAAAAAGATTGATTTCAAAACATACAATTACGCTTAATTTCTCTTAGTACAGGGTATTTACTAAAACTGGCAAGTTTGAAATTCTTAAAAATAAATTATTAAAATTTATATCATAGAACGAAATTTCAGAACCTGATATTGTTAACTTTAGGCAATAGAAAGCAATGGCCTAACATGATTTTGAATAATTGGTTAAGAAGAACACCAACCACCACAAATGCCTGGGGGGTTCACTTTTTCGCCCCTGGCACCATTTCCATCAAATCAACGTCGCAGTCGCCGACAATACCACCAGAGTTGGCAAATCCCAATTGACAAAGCAAAAAAGATGATATTTAAATAGAACGAGAGGTGTAGGTTCATTGGCTTTTGCAGGCATAGGCTTAGGCTTTAAATGGCCTCAAGACCCTGCAGAATATCGGCCTTCAAATCCTCAAACTCTTCAATTCCAATGCTGAACCGCACCAAATTGTCCTTTATCCCATACTTGAGCCTCTCTGTTTGGTTAAGATCCCTATTTCATTTCCATCAACAAAAATTTAATTACTTCCACCACCCACATACTAAATAAATGTGTTAAAAAAGTTAAGAACTGGATATTTACCAATATGACATTATTGCTGGCTGGTCTATGATACTCTCGCACCCACCAAATGATGGGGCAATATATGGAATTTTTAATGAATCAATGAATTTTATGGTGGTCGTTAAATCCCCATCAACCTGCACACCAGAATGAACAAATTCATGAACTAAACCTAAACAAACCTAAACCTAAACCTAGCAAAGTAAAAGGGTTTTGTCATTTTTCTAACCTCAAAACTAACTACGCCCCCGAAACCACTCATCTGTCTTTTGGCAAGATTATGCTCAGGATGACTTGGTAGCCCAGGGTAGTAAACACATTTGATCTGCATAATGTCACATTGTATAAGGTAAAAGAATTCACAACCACATGATTATATCCAGTTAATGAATAAGGGAGATAAACTCGGTTTGAATATGCTACATCTGCTAATTTCTCAACACGTGTATGAGTCGTATACTCTACCATCAGATGCCTCAAAAGCATCAATAATTAAACTACTATTGTTCCCTTGCACCGCCTAGGTTAACATTAGGTAGTAAATTAAACATACGAAACAATATGCAGTTTGTGTTTTTCCTTGTAATAGAAGCACTGCAGCTTGATATACTAAATTGCATACCTTAGGATGAGCCTCTAAAAGCTTTGCCATCCTCAAAGCTGAGGAATTTTGCTGCTGAACACGAAGATGCAACGTCTTCATGCCTCGTATAAGTAAGTATGCAGCATTCTGTAAGATGAAGATATCAGAATTAATTACAGTAAGGCTTGACAAGAAAAAAAAAAAGGATCGAAAAGAGCGCAGAAAACCAATGGAGAATTCAATCATGCATGAACATCACTCCATAATCAAAAACAAAAAGGATGCAGGAATTAAATAGGATAAGAGGACTCACTGGATTTAAAGTGCCACCTATTACATGATGAAGGTTTCGAATCTCAGAAACCAGTTTCAGAGAACCGCTTACACAACCAGCAAGGACCTAAAAGACAATGCTTAGTAAATTCCTTTCTTAAGGGAAATTGCTCATAAAGCTCTTAATTAATTAATAATTTAAATCCAGATTATTCAAATAAAAAGAATCACTTACATCATTATGACCCCCAAGATACTTTGTAGCAGAGTGAATAACCAAGTCGGCCCCGAGTGAAAGCGCTTTCTGGTTCAATGGTGTTGCAAAGGTACCATCTATACAAACCAATGCTCCATGTTGATGACAAAGCTCTGAAACGAGTTTAATGTCAACACATCTCAGAAATGGATTGGTTGGGGATTCAGTGAAGAAAATAGAAACCTACATGGAAGGAAAATACAGGTTAACATCAATTTCCATTAACACCAAACATAAAACCCATAAAAACGATAAAAAAAAAAAAAAAAAAAAAAAAGGTTCATAAATGGTCACTTTATTTTCTTTCAGAGCTACTTCAAGGCTGTTCATATCCGCAGGATCAATGGTCGTAGCCTGCATTCCAAGATGTAGTTACAGTTACAACATAAAAAAAAAAAAAAAAATGGATCTAAGAATAGAGCTTTCCAACCAACCAGTTCCACTACAAATCAAGCAACACCAACTTGTAAACAAATCCATCCAATTTTCATTTTTAGAGATAAGAAATCCCATATAGTTGGAAAAATATAGACAATAATAAAAATTCAGATCTTATATAATCACTGCAAATAAACAAGAGAATGATTGTTAACAGAATCTATAACATTTTTAAGGAAGCTTTACAATTCTAGTAATTTGTTTCCACTATGTTCCTTAATTAGCATTTTCTCATATTCTTGTTCTTCATGAATTATATTTTGATGCGAAAACAAAAATATTTAATAAGGATGAAAGGAAAAGTATGAACTAAGGCTGCTAAAAATAAGTAACCAAGTGGCACAGCACCTGATAGACTTGCCCCCAATCAACTAAAGCTGCTTAATTATTTTACTCAATTCTAGAAACCTTTAGGTAACTTGTTTGTACCCAGTACACACAATTTTATCAGGGGAAGGCAGTTTACTTACTTTTCCGCCAATGTCCAAGCAGAAAACAAGTTCAAATATTACTCAGAATAAAAACAAAATTATTCTGTCACAGTTAAATTAATGCATACATACGGGAAAAGTCTATTTCCATGCAAGACAGATCGAGTTGGTGTCCAATCATTGAATGAGACAGAAAAATGTTAGATAATACTAATCTTAGCGTAATGATTAACTAAACCACCGAAAGAAGATGAATAAAATAAACAGAATGAAGCTAAAGGTACAATAATACCGTGATTCCCATTTTGGGAAGAATGGTTTCAATAAAAATCCTTGTCTTCCTATAGCAATCTGTGGTCGTCACGATATGCCCTCCAGCAGGAACCAACGCCAGAAACATCATCGTACTAGCACACATGCCTGAGGCCACAATCAGGGTAGATTCAGCCCCTTCTAAAGCACTGATTCAAAACCAAAAACAACTTCAACACTCAATTCTATTCGGTAAGGATTACAAAAGAAACAAACTAGTTCATAAACAAAACCTTATCTTCTCCTCCGCAACAATTGTCGTTGGATTTCCATAGCGCCCATACTCGAAACTTACAGCACGCTTCTCCTGCCAGGATCCAATGTCTAAAAGAGTAAGAACGAATCCAGACATCTTTATATATCGTTTTTTTTTTCCTTCAATTTTGATGCAGTATAACGAGCAAAACAATGCTAGACTAGTAGGGAGTAAATGATCATAAAAGCTACAGAGTTGAAGTCAACCGTTTTGAATCATCATGGAATGCTAATAAGTACCTTGAAATCAATGAGATCAGCAGTTTTCTTGAAGAAATAAGCGGAAGTATTAACCACCGGCGTCGTAATAGCGTCGTCAACTCTACCACGACCAAATCGTTCGCCTGAAATCCGCACCGAAACATTCAATTACATGTAAATAATAAAAATAGTCCTAAAAACAACAAAAGGAAAAGAAAGAAAAAGTTTACTGTAAGAATCTCAAAGAATCTCAAAGAATCAAAGACAAAGTCAAATTTCTAACTAAACCTTACCAGCGTGGATAGCAACACTCCCGTCGGAATCGAAGACAGAGGTTCTGGAATCACCTAAATCCTCCTCCACCTTCAAACTCTCATTCCCAACGCAACCTTCCAGTGCCACCGCATCAGACGCGGCAGACACTGAGGCAGCGGCAGCGGCGTCGACGGAAGTAGCCGCCGCCGCCGAGGGAGAAGGAGGGGAGTTGTTCGACCACGAAGCCGCAACAACCTGTGCGACGCCAATATTGCTGCAGTTCCTACGCGCCTTGTTACTGAGTTGCCTGAGGAAATTCGGCGGGAACTTGAAAATCCGAGAAGAAGATAAGGCGTGAGACGCCAACGTCCCTTTCACCGATTTGGGTTGGGCAAATCGGGCATAGCTGTGCGTCCGAAGACAAGGTGCAACGCCGGAATTAGGATCGTAGCGGCCATCGAAGGAGGCCGAACCAATGAGTGTAGCGTGAGAAGAAACAGCCATGGCGGAAGAGAAAGAAAGAGCAAATGGATCGGAAAAGTAGTGGGTCGGAGAGCAGCGAATCGCAGAGGAAGGAGAAAGCTGGAAGTGATCCGTGTGTGGACTGTTGCTTTAGAAATTCAGGCAAGTTTTATACGGCGGGTTGTAGTTGTCGTTTTGTGGGCTTTTATTAAATAAATTTAATTTGTTGTGGTTTATTTTTAACCAGAGTTGGGTGGAGCGAGGTAACCAGGGTTAGCTTTTTTTAAGAGTTGGATATTTGTTCAAAGTTGCTAGTTCCAGTTCCACAGTAGCCAGACGTTTAGGCGGCACAGTTCAACCCACGCTGGCACCTTCCACCTATGACGTGGCTTCTTCATTTATTTAACTTCCTCTCTCTCCCTTTCGTTTTCTTCCCACTTCAATTTTTGTTTCCTTTTTGGTCGGTGAGTCCTTATTAGTAACGGGGCAATTAAAAATAAAATACTTCCAACTTATAAGGCAATTAAAAACACCAAAATAATAACTTAACGGTTTATAGTATATGGATAAAGTTGGGGACTTATCTTGATAACATTATTGATATGACCCACTATTTCGAAATGCTTTGATCTAAATCTTTCCCGTTGAGACATATAAGTGAGATGCTATATATAATGGATTTATATAAGACTGAACCAAGAAATATTTAATCTCTCCTTATAACTCTATTAATTGAGAAGATTAATATTTTATATGATGATCATATGCGACTCGATCTTACTCGTGAGTGAGTTATGAACTTCTATCTGTGAAGATTTGTTCTTTAATTTGCATGGGTGAGAGTGACTATTATAGCTGATTCAATATGTTTATCATTTTGGGAACTTGACCAAATAGGGAGTTGAGAACCTAATAACATAATATAGAATTCACTTTTTTCCATATAAAAAAAGTAGATGAGTTATTCTCATAAGTATTGATTTCGGTACTTAGTTTATGATTGAGAGGCCCGAGAGAGACTTGATTTATGATTAGATGATAAACAATTTATTCACTAGAGAATCAATGGTACTCAAGGTAAAAGATGTAATTACTAGGGTAAAATAGACTTTTTGACCCAGTTGTAATTATGTAAACTCGTGAATAGTTGACTTGCTTGTAATGATTATATCTATAAATATAACTTGTCCTACCGTCTATAAGAGTGCAACTCTAAATCTATAGTGAAGTGACATATCGTTAATGAATGAAAAATAATTAACTAAAAAGTTAAATTAATTAATTTTATATCGAAGATTATAATAGGGAGGTTCATAAAATAAATAAAATTTTAAATGGTTCAAATTAATATTAATATATTATCTATATTAAATAAATAGAAAAAAAATATTTAATTTGAAGAATTTAAATTAATATTTAATATATTTATAAATAAACAAATTATATATATATATATATATATTAATTTTAAGAGTTTAAAATAATATTTAATAATATTTTAATTAATTAAATATATATTAAGATATCTTATTTGATTCGATATTATATCTTTAATATATTATTTAGAAAAGATTTTAAAATTTTATAGTCTCATTTTGTAGAATATAAAGTTTAGCTTACTCGGAATACTTCAAGCAAGCTATTACTTTCATATTTATTATTTTTTTAATTCTTAATAAAATTAAGATAGTTCTCAATAATTTAGTTACGTGGATCATTCATTCAAATTTAAAACCTTAGGCATAGTTAAACATAGTCTTAGAAGTGTACTTACACAAGGCATTTCTCGAGTTAAGCTATAGAGAAACTTTAGCTCTAATACCAATTTTTCACAACCCAATTTTAAGACTTTCTCGAGGCACATATTACGATTTCCAAAATAAAACAAAGAAACGGAAAGTATAAAGTATATATATTTATACCAACATAGAGTTTATACCAAAATAGTTTAAACACAAAATAAGGAAGAGCACAAAAAAAAACTTCTAAATCAAAACATTGTTGGAGATTGAGATGGCTCGTTTATCTATGGTGCCTGCTCTAAAGTCCGCTCCGAACCTCACAAAAAATCAATAAGTGGAATAGTTGTAAGCTCTTAATCGTGTCCATGGTGCGTGCTAGAGTACCATACTCATTTCTTTTCATGTTTTGGTACAACTTAAATCCTTAGGTTATTTTCTTGATTAGGCCGAAAGACCTTGGTATATATGAAAATTTAAAATAAATAAATTTAAATATATTTTTTTTTGGTTAAAATCTTATTCCCTTAGGGTTGTTATATCGAACCAACGAATCTTGGGTTCTGCGTTCTTGACTTGTTTTAATTGACCATAGTTATGAAGGTCTAGGTTCTTAATCATGGGAACTAGAATCTTTATCCTCGTTCTTGTTCTTTTGTTGGCTCTTAGTTTCAAGTGAGATAGTTTGAAAATCCATGTTTAAGGTTTCATACATTCTAAACAACATAGTCTAAACCTGCATCTAAGACTTCATGTGTTCCCTATGATATAGTCTGAAACCTACACCTAAAATTTCTTACTTTCTAAGCGATGTAGTCTCAAACCAGCGTTTTAAGGCTTCTCATTTTCCAAGTGAAACAGTTTGAAAACCTAAGCCTAAGACTTCATATATTCCAAGGAGCATAGTCTAAATATCTATGCCTACAGCTTTATACGTTCCAAGTGGCATAATCTGCAACCTACATCTAAGACTTCATGCATTTCAAGTGATGTAGTCTGAGTCATGAGTAAGCTATATTGTGGAAGGTCAAGGGGTTCTTGGGTTCTTAGTCTAAGGACTTTGGTCCTTGTTTCAAAAATATATCTAGTAGTCTTCAAGTCTGGGTGGACGTAAGGGCTTATGTCGTACCTTATTCTTATTCTTGTTCATTTGGGTCTTAAAACATCTTATAGTCCTGGTTAGTGCTATTTTCCTAGTCATTTTTCATAACTTTAGTTTAGGCCCTAAACGTACTCCAATGGTCTAGAATTATATAGAGTCCTCATAAACTATAAAATAAGACTTATAAAATCTCATGTCTTTCCGAAGTCATTTAAGTCATGAACTGACATTAGGTTCCTATGGATACATTTTGGCCACATCCTCAGTTTAGTCTCTTTAATCCAATGACTACTAAATTTCAGGTATAACCTATCCATGGCATTGTTAAGCCTTCTATTGAAATGTCACGAGCAATTCACTATCTTTCACCTCCTTTTGAATTGGGTATTAACGTAAGAACTCATAATGTCCAACTTAAGAAATCACCTATCCTAAACCCTTCCTCAACGTAGTTTTCTCAATACTCTAAAAACAAGGTTGCATCATAACTTTCTCAACGCCAACCTCCCAAGTGTCGTAGCTTGCTTCTATTGAGGATTGTTAGAAAATGAGTTCCTGCATTGGCTAATTAATGGGAAGATCATGGGTTTATAAGTAAGGAATACTATCTCCCTTTGGATGAGGCATTTTAGAGAAACCAAAATTAAAGTCATGAGAGCTTATGCTCAAAGTAGACAATATCATACAATTTTGGAGGGTTGTGGTTTCTAATCGTTGGTATCAAAGCCACACTTTGTGTATCTAAGTCAAACAAGATAGAGAACCTGAGGGTTTAATGAAAACTTAGCAAGTGTGTCACGAGTGCCAAATTGGGCCAGACAATTCCGAGTTAGAATAAAAAATTGTTTTGTGGGTCAAAAGCTAGACTCCTTGAGGAGGAGTCTTACCCATCAGTGAAGCACGAATCAAGCCCAATTGCCGAGGGCTAGGGAGTTCAAATGGGCAGACAGTGAATTAGAAGGTGTATAAATTGGTGCCTTTGAAAGAACCATTCGTCGCAGAGGAATAATGTCAATGGTTGAAAGCAAAAAGTTGGGGGTTAGATCTTACATGTGTTGGTCAAGTGCCAAATGTGTACAACAAAAGTCCATATAGGTGAACGACGTCACTGCAAGAGAGGCAGCTGATGTTTAGTGCGGGAGAGCTCAAGAGAAATGGATGCTCACTTTGAAGAAGTGCTCTAAGAAGTAAGTACATGTGTGTTCCTTGAGCCATGACCTAGTGCCTAAGAAGGATGGCTTCACAAGAGTGTCGAGACCAGCCTCTAACTCAAGAAGAGAGCACTAGGTTGGACTTGAGCAACATAGTGAATGAAGCTGTAGCAAGACCAGACAAGTGTCATTGTAGTGGTTGCCACATGAAGGTGGCCAATTGAGATATTGGCTGGAGTGTAGGCCTCGCTTCTGAAAAGAGATGTGGCCATGACAAGAGAATGTTGTGCTACAAATCCTAGACTCAGAGAATTCGAAAGTTTAGGCCATGATGGTCACGTTTGGGGTGCGCTCCCTATAGCTCAAACGAATAATGCCGATTCTAGTTTTGTCATGGTTTGTTTTGTGAATCCTGGACTAAGTTTGAAAAGTGGGTGAAATTAAGTCCATAGAGGGATAACCCACAACCATTAACAAGTTGTGTTTGACGTGCTTACACTGCGATTCCTGGAGACCGAGAGAAGGTTCGACAATGGGATAACCCATAAATAGTGCGCAAGTTTTTGTATTCATTCTGAAAGCACAAACAAGTCAACATGTCAAGTGAGTAGTCAGTCTAATATTGGGGTCATTATCGAAAAGATGTTGAGATTAAGTGAGGGAGAATATAACAATCGACAATAGAATTATGCCCCCTATAAAATTTAATAAAGGACGATGACTATGTTAAGTGGGGAGGGTGTCACGACCTCACTAAGAGAAAGTAGGTACGGAAGACAGACAATGGGTGACCCTTAAGTGACGCTCATCCAGCCATGTGAGAACCAAGATTGAGAAGTGTCATGATGCGACCGAAGAAGACGGTGCATCCTTCAATACATCAAGAGTATGCATTCAACAATCGAGGCATATGCAAGGTTCAAGAGAACTAGGTGGCACGAGTGTCAAAAATAAGCTCGAAGAGGGTCGGATAGGGCTATGGCCATAACCTCAAAAGTTGGGGTTTCCGTATGAGTTTTGACATGTGCGGCTCTAGAACTAAGTCTGTCTATATAAAAGATGAAAACTCATTAAATTTGATATCTATCGATACTTGACATACTATGCATGGAGCTGTATATCTACTCACAAAAATAATGACATATACTTAAAAAGGATTGAAAATGCCTCATTGAACGGATCACATCACCTAAACCAGTTTATGTGTATTCTTTTGACTTTGTAACCCTCTTCTAGACTATTTCTCACCTAATTCTTTTTTTGTTCCTTAAAATAGACTCCCTTACTGGTCCTATACAAGAACATTGGGAGAGTCTCACCTAATTCTTTTATGTTCCTTAAAATAGACTCCCTACTGGTCCTATTTAATAACATTGGAAGAGTCTTAGTGTAACGATCCGAAATTTTCTACTTAATTTAAGGTCGCTAATGTATACGTACCATAAATATTGAATGCGGAAGACTTCATTAAAATTTCATAAAACGTATCCTTTTATTTTAAAACACAGCCATGGACTTACATGTTTCGAAACCATCTTTAAAACGATACAAAAAAAGACTAAATAAAGTGAATAAGAGTTTAAGTTAAAAACATCCTAGTCTAGCCTCTAAGTCTAAGAAAACAAATAGCACTATCCTATGCATGTGTCATGGTCTAAAGTTGCGATGTCATCGTCAGCCGTACATGAATGTCTTGCCTTAACCTGAAAAATGTAGTAGCACATGGCTTGAGTATTTAAAGAAATACTCAGTAAGTGACCCCACTATTGGGGTTAAATGCAACAATCACATGCAATGAGATGATGGGACCTATCTTTCATTTCGTTTCGTTTTCCCTACGGTGCTGTCCTAACGGGTAACGTGTACCATATACTCTACACACAGCCCATACATGCGAGTATGGGCTCACCAACTAGTTCGCACACCGCTGGGCCACTTTCCTTATCCGATGGGCATACTCTAGGAGCCCCTTATGCAAGAACCCGTTAGAACTAGTAACCGTCACGGCAGCGCTATGTAAAACATAACGATCGTTGTCCTACCATTAGATGTATGCGTTCGTACTCTCGTGATGGGATAGGGGTATCTCCCAAATGCATGAGCGCACATAATGCATGAGGTCCCAAAACTTTTCCATTTTCATTATCCTTTAATACAACCCTGCTAGCATTATGTACATATCATATCATTTTTCATATCGTTTCAGATATTGTTCATCATTCATGTCAAATCGTTTCTTATTCTTTAGTTCTCAATTCATACATAATTCTAACGGAGTTATACTTCATGCCATTTATCGTAATTTCATATCATTCATATCATATTACACACAATTTAAGATACCTAACTTAACGTTATATGCGTTTAACATAACATTTCATCATATACACATCATATCATGACATATTGCATCACAATGTATCATATCATAAACGAGTCATAACGTAAACACTTCATAGTCATATCGTTCTCTAACTTATCATAGCCTTAACATTCTTATACCTATCACAAACATATCATTACGTGATCGTACCTTAATCATCTCATCACAAGAACTTAACCTATCGCTATTGTTCTATCAATCTATCAATCTATTACAAACTTATCCCTTTCTATCCGTAGCCTAATTGTATTCTTCCATCAATCTCTCTTATCCATATCACTCTGGTATGTAACCTAACCTTAACGTTTCATAAACGTATTTTACTCCTATCATTACATTTTCTTTTGTCCATTCTTCTTGTATCCTATCTCAAACATATCCATGAACACATCGTACCGTAATTATTATCATACAATTCACATATTATAATATATACATAACATATAGGAAACATATCGATTCACAGACAATTCACACATATCATGCACGTGTCAACATCAAATATAACCATGCCGATAGTAAGGTCACTTACCTGGTTAGCTTAAGTCGTTGTCACGTATATATCCTTAATGAAAGTTCGATTCTGTCCTTTGAAATCCAAGTCAACCCATATGAGCCCATGACATTAGTTTCAGATTTGAACTCTACAAAATTATTTCTCTAATTCACATATTGGCCATCCTAAAATTCTGATATTTATGGTTAGACAAAATTTAATAAAGTTCATTGCACTCTGATATTTACTGTTTTATTGTTCAATTTTGTTCAACAAATCTTTCCTCAATCTCCCTCTCTCTCTCTCTCATTATTTCATTCTCTAAATAGATTTTCAATTGTGTAATAAAATATTATTGGCTAATTTTATGTCGATTGTTTGTCATTGTTTGGCTATGATTTTCTACATCTGCCAACTAAAATTTTATTGAATTTATAGTTATTTGGTATAACTTAAAATCCTAACAAAAATCTAATCAATTCCATATGGGATCTAATTATTTCATGACCTGGTAAAATATGAGAGAAGATTTGATACTAAATTCTTATAACAATAACTAAATCTGAGATAGGATTTTAACTGATGGACCAAAATCTCTAAATCGAAAGCCATTATACTTCTCAGATCTGACCATTGCTGTTTTTCTATTTTTTTTTCTTCGTTAAGGAGAGATAATTGTGGGGGAGGGATGGGGAAATGTTGTTCTTTTTGTTTATTTATTTATTTATTATTATTGTTATTTAACTGTTTTTTTTTTAATTATTTTTATTTGTTTATTTATTTATGATTTTATTTTATTTTATTTTTTTATTTTTTATTTTTGGCTATTGCACTTACACATTTGGGGTGTGAGGACCAAGGTCCCAAATATCACTAAGCAAGCAAGTAGCTTCTTTGAAATTTTCTGAAGTTTTACTCGTAAGAATCGTTTGATAATGAACTAGTTACCTTAAGATAATGGGAAAATGGAATAATTAGGCTAAGAACCAAATGTTATTGGCTTCAAACCAAATGGTTTGCTTGGGAATGTAAGGGTTTAAATTAGCCCAATAATTGATCTGTGTTGCTTATGATATTTTAATAGATGGCTTAATATCACGTAATAAAGATGTACTCAAAAGTTTGATGAAGAGCATGTCTAGGTCTTAAGATAAGGGTAAAAGGACTAAATACTCCTACTATATTGGTAAGTTATTTTAAGGCCAAAAATAAAAATGAACACCAGGTGACTTAGATTTTATATGAGGCCTACCTTTAAACATATAAGAGAAATGGGGCAGGTTTAGGACTAAACAAGATTGGGTGGAAAATGATCAAAATACTCGTACCATGACCTTACGATGCTTTCAAGACTTAAATGAAAATTTTATATGGGACTTATTTATGATACTACAAATCTTTATTCATAATTTCGAAGATATTAGAACATTTTTGGGGGCAAGACTTGGATAGAAAATGACGAAAAAGTCCTTAAAAATCAGACAGCTAGGCACCGCGTTATTTATACCCCCTCACGCCTTAAAGTTACCCTAGACCTTCCATTGAGCGATGCAACATGATCGCATATTTTTCTCACTAGGGTGGGATGCCATACTTTGCAGGATGTCAAAACTCAGACTATTGTAAGAGACTCATGAAACTGTAATAGCCCAAAAATAAATAAAGAAATAAACAAATGAAAATAATTATAAAAAGTAGTTAAAATAATAATAATAATAAATAAATAAATAAATAAAACAACATTTCCTCAGGTCAACTCTCCTCCCTTCTCACAATTATCTCCCCTCAACCTATCCTTAAGCTAGAAAGTAATAGTTACGGTAAAAAGAAACAGAAAAACTTCAGATTTACTTGAGGAAAAAAAAAAAGAGAATGGTCTTTACCAGTTAACATTTAGGAGAGATTTACGTGAAGATAGATCTGATCAATAAGGTATATATTAAATCTTCATTTTCTTTTATTCTATTTTTTTAGAAATCACAACCAATTATAGTTAAAGTTAGATCTTCATTGAATTATTACAATGATCTAGCTTTAAGTTAGAAACTAAATGTCAATCATAGAAACTAAATGTCATACGATTCTAGTAAATCGTTAGATTAGTAATATTAGATGATTAAATTTTTATCAGTAGACAAATGAATAGATTAAAGATAGAATGACCAAGAAAACTCCTGAATAGGAAACACTGAGATAAGAAAATAGGAAACACTCGGATAATGAAAGATTTAGAAACAGAGATCCACTAGAAATTTGAAAGGTAACAAATAAAAAAAGATGGAAGATTTGAGAATTAAAAACCACATACAGAGGGAAAGGTAAATACAGAGGGTAAATAGTACTAGAGCCCACAATAACTTGAAATAGCTGTATCTACTTTCTTATACGACACTAACCATGAAAAATAAGATTGTTAATAAAAATATAATTATAAATATATAACATTTCAAGACTTTTAACAATGGAACAATGTAAATTAGAGAAATAATGTTGTAGAGTTCAAACCCGAAACTAATGTCATGGGCTCATATAGGTTGACCCGGATTTCAAAGGACGGAATCGAACTTTCATTAAAGATATATTCGTGACAACGACTTAAGCTAGCTAGGTAAGTGGCTCACCCGTCGTAAATTGAAAATGAGAATGACATGAAGCATGGAACGTGACAGGGGGTTATGTTCATTAATGATAAATGTAGAAGTAGGGGGAGCTCATGCATTATGTGTGTTCAGGCATCTAGGGGATACCCCTATCCCATCACGAGGGTACGAACGCATACATCCGATGGCAGGACAATGATCGTTATGCTTTGCATAGCGCTGCCGTGACGGTTACTAGTTTTAACGGGTCCCAGCATAAGGGGCTCCTAGAGTATGTCCACCGGATAAGGAAAATGGCCCAGCGGTGTGCGAACTAGCTAGTGAGCCCATACTCGCACGTATGAGCTGTGTGTAGAATATATGGTACACGTCCACGATTACCTGTTAGGACAACACCGTAGGGAAAACGAAACGAAAGACGAAACGAAAGATAGGTCCCATCATTTCATTGCATGTGATTGTTGCATAACCCCGATAAGGGGTCACTTACTGAGTATTTCTTTAAATACTCAAGCCATGTGCTACTACATTTTTCAAGTTAAGGCAAGGCATTCCTATACAGCTGACGACGGCATCGCAACTTGAAACCATGACACATGCATAGGGTGGTGGTATTTATTTTCTTAAACTTAGGCTAGAATAGGATGTTTTTAACTTAAAACTCTTATTCATTTTATTTAGTCTTTTGTTGTGTCATTTTAGAGATGTTTTCGAAACATGTAAGTCCATGGCTGTGTTTTAAGATAAAGGTTATGTTTTATGAAATTTTAATGAAGTCTTCTCCATTCAATGTTTATGGTACGTATACAGCAGCGACCTTAAATTAAGTAGAAAATTTTGGGTCGTTAGAGAAACTCTAGACATAGATATCAAAACTTAGATTCTGTTGCAGAGAACACATGAAATCATGAATATTAGGCATCAGAACTCAAACTATGTTTTAGGGGCACATGAAAACTTAAAAATAGGTAGACTATGTTGTAGGGGACGCATGAAACTTTGGACATACACATTATGATTAGGTTCATGTCATTCACTGACCATATGATTCAGTACGTCATCTAGAGTGAGTGTTTTAGGGCTAGAACTAGCGTAATGCATTGTTTATTGAGTGAAAGTTGATAGCTTGAAGGGATCACCTTAAATCAGCCCATGGGCAAGGGATCATACAAGTGCATGAGCTAAATCTATGACCTACTTATTGTGTATGGAGTAGAAGTGGAAAATCCGATGGGATCCACTCTCCTTAAACCTACCCAAAAGTGAGGGATCTTACACGTGTAAAGCTACCTACCCAAAAGTGAGGCATCTTATACGTGTAAAGCTAGGGACTAAGACTAATTAGATAAAGAGTTGAGAACTAAAATTTTAAGAAACCATGTGATATGGAATAAAACAAGCTATTTTAAGTGACCTTTTCATTTGATATGGAATCACTATAAAGGAAATAAGATTAAGATTACCTTGTTGATCAAATATCTCAAGCAAGAACACTTATTTGAGATTCGAATCATTCCACCAGCAAGATCGATCATGTCTAGCTTGAATGATTCTTGTTGATCAAATATCTTAAGGGAAGAACATTTGTTTGAGATTCAAATCACTCCACAAGCAAGATTGATCATGTCAAGCTTGAATGATTATGGTTTAGGGTTTACGATTTAGGGAACATGCAACCTAAACTACATAGAAATGCAAAGAAACTTAGTCATTGGCTAAAGAAAAGCACAAATGCTTCTTTTACTACACTTTCCAAGTTTCTCTTACAAAGATAGCATTGTATAGGCTCAAAATGAAAACTCTTTAACCTTACTTAAGCTTTTCCAAGAGTTGTAACTTTCATATTTTATGACAATAATTAACCACTATGTAAATGAGACTTCAAATACATTAAAGAAACAAAACTCTAAATTACTCCAAATTATGATCCACCCAAAATTTATAACAATGAAACTTCATTCTTCTTCAATGTGACATGAATTGAAATGTCTTTTGATAATTTCAACAACATTTTTTTCACATATTCATTGAAGTATATTGTATGATTGATGTCTCTTGGTTCATATCACAATTACTCTAGGATAGTTACAAACTTTAGGTTAGCTTATTAGAATATTAATTTTCAAATTAAAGGAGGTTTATTGTACTAGATAATTATTTTTAAGGTTATAAGTTGCAATTACCTAGTGATCATTATGGTACTGATGAACATGAGAGTTACAACCTTTCGATGATCCTAAGTTACTGTAACGACAAAAATTTTCTACTTAATTTAAGATCGCTACTATATACGTACCATAAACATTGAATGTGGAAGACTTCATTTAAATTCCATAAAACATAACCTTTATTTTAAAACACATCCATGGACTTGCGTGTTTCAAAAACATCTTTAAAACCACAAAACAAAGACTAAATAAAATGAATAAGAGTTTAAGTTAAAAACTTCATTTTCTAGCCCAAGTCTAAGAAAACAAATACCACTATCCTATGCATGTGTCATGGTCTCGAGTTGCGATGCCATCATCAGCTGTACAGGAATGCCTTGCATTAACCTTAAAAATGTAGTAGCAAATGACTTGAGTATTTAAAGAAATACTCAGTAAGTGATTCCACTATTGGGGTTAAATGCAACAATCACTTGTAATGAGATGATGGGACCTATCTTTCATTCCGTTTTCCCTACGGTGCTGTCCTAACGGGTAATTTTAGACGTGTACCATATACTCTACACACAACCCATACGTGCGAGTATGGGTCACCAGCTAGTTCGCACACCGTTAGGCCACTTTCCTTATCCGGTGGGCATACTCTGGGAGCCCTTAGGCTGGACACCAGCTAGAACTAGTAACCGTCACGGCAGCGCTATGCAAAGCATAACGATTGTTGTCCTGCCATTGGATGTACGCGTTCGTACCCTCGTGATGGGATAGGGGTATCCCCCAAAAACATGAGCACACATAATGCATGAGGTCTCAAAACTTTTCCATTTTCATTATCCTTTAATACAACCCTACTAGCATTATGTACATATCATATCATTTTTCATATCGTTTCAGATATCGTTCATCATTCATATCATATCGTTTCTCATTCTTCAGTTCTCAAATCATACATAATTCTAACGGGGTTATATTTCATGCCATTTATCGTAATTTCATGTCATTCATATTTGTATACACACAATTTAAGAGACCTAACATAACGTTTAATGCTTTTAACGTAACATTTCATCATATACACATCATACCATGATATATTGCATCACAATGTATCATATCATAAACAAGTCATAACGTAAACACTTCGTAGTCATATCGTTCTCTAACTTATCATAGCTTTAACGTTCTTATACCCATCACAGACATATCATTACGTGAACGTACCTTAGTCATATCATCACAAAAACGTACCCTAACGCTATCGTTCTATCAATCTATCACAAACCTATCCCTTTCTACCCGTAACCTAACCATATTCTTCCATCAATCTCTCTTATTCATATCACTCTGGTATGTAACCTAACCTTAACGTTTCATGAACGTATTTTATTCCTATCGTTACATTTCGTTTTGTGCATCTTTCTCATATCCTATCTCAAACATATCCTTGAACACATCGTACCGTAATTATTATCATACAATTCACATATTATAACATATACATAACATATAAGAAGCATATTGATCCACAGACAATTCACACATATCAATATATATGACACGTGCAGAACCACGGGGCACGTGTTAACATTAAATATAACCATGCCGATAGTAAGGTTACTTACCTGGCTAGCTTAAGTCATTATCACAAATATATCTTTAATAAAAATTTGATTTCGTCCTTTGAAATCCGAGTCAACTTATGTGAGCCTATGACATCAGTTTCAAGTTTGAAATCTACAAAATTATTTCTCTAATTTGCATACGTCCATTGGTTAAAAGTCTTGAAATGTTATATGTCTATAATTATATTTTTATTAAAAATCTTATTTTTAATAGCTATTGTTGTATAAAAAAGTAGATACAGCTATTTCAAGTTATTCTAGGCTTTTATACTCTTTATATTTACCTTTGTCTCTATATTTAGTTTGTGGTTTTTAATTCCTTAATCTTATTTTTTTTATGGGTTGCCTTCTTAATTCTATTCTACAAATCTTTCCTCAATCTTTCCTCCTCTTTTGAAAACTCTTGTAAACAATATCTCTAACCCTATATTTATTTTCATTATGTAAACAGATATTATTGTCCAATTTTAATCGATTGTTTGGCTACTATCCTACATATTTATAGATCTGCCAACTAAAATTTTATTGATTCTAACCTTATTTCCTATAACTACAAATACTAACAAAAATTTAATTAATCTACAAATGTTAACAAAATTCTAATTAATTCAACATGGGATCTGATTATTACAAGATCTAGATTTGATCATAAATTAATTTCTTATAACCATAGCTATAAAGGAAAAAGGAAATGTGAGATACGATTTTACCGTAATAAGAAAATCTTAAATCTTCATCATATTTGAAATGTCATTTTACTTTTTTCAAATTTGACATTTTTTCTGTTTATTTTTGGACGAACTCTCGTGTGGTTGAGAAAATAGGATACTGTTGGGATGAGAGGTTGGTAGAGAGAGTAAGTAAATTTTATTTTTATTTTTAGTTTTTTATTTATGAATTTTTATTATTATTATTATTATTATTATTTTTGATGTATATATATATATTTTATAATTATTCCTATTTGTTTATTTATTTTTATTATTATTTTTTTGAGCTATTACAGTAAGGTTATAAATAGGCATACATATTATTGCTTTATTATCCAAATTTTGGAGATTAAAATGAAAGCTTCATATTATGCTAGTTAAGCAATGAGCTTGTAACTTTGCATTTCTTGTTCAGATTTGAATGATAGAGTTTTTAATCAATCTGTCTTGTGGAGTGATTTAAGTCATAAGTTTAGAAACAAGTTTTTTTTTTTACTCTTGATCATCACAGTATTCCATTGCAAAATTTTTTCTTGGTTGATTATTTATCATTTTTAGGTTTTTGGATAATTTAGATCTAAATATCTTGTTATTCAACAAGGTTGTTAGATCAAATTTCCAAGAGTTTTATATCACCATACTTATGAACTCA
Source organism: Cucurbita maxima (assembly GCF_002738345.1). Classification (NCBI taxonomy): domain Eukaryota; kingdom Viridiplantae; phylum Streptophyta; class Magnoliopsida; order Cucurbitales; family Cucurbitaceae; genus Cucurbita; species Cucurbita maxima. Next base: position 61,244 of record NW_019272018.1, read on the forward strand.
AAATGCCACGAATAAGTCCTGAGAACAGAACTATACTTATGAACCCCCAAGACCAAGGTCCTCATAACACTACTATGTTATGTATTCAAAACACATGATGAAAACTTAAGAACCAAGTTTGATACAGAAACTATAACAAGACTTACGATAAAGATAAGAGTTTGCTACCATTGCATCTACTATGGACACGATTGAGAGCCTACAAGTAGGCTATTTATTGGGTATAAAACTCACTCTAGTTTTTGCTGACAACAAAATGCTGCTCAAGGATGAGAGTAGGTCTAAAACAGCGGAGAATTAAACCTATAACCCAAAGTCTCTCGTATTTTTTGTAGGTTTGTTACTTGTTTTGAACTTCATTCCCCTGTAGTATTTAAACTAAAACTTTATTTTAGATAATGTAAATATAACATACAATGTTTTAAGTTTTTAATTACTCTTAAGTTCTTTAATTTAAAATGCAATAAATTTTACCTTATTTTCCCATCATTGAGTTAGCCCCGTTGCAATTCGTGATTCAAAAAGCTTAGAAATCGGATCATGACAAGCACGACACTAGAAGCATACTTGTAAGTGCGTACAAACGGCTCAAGATGAGTTGACAATGACCTTCGTAGTTTGATTTTCAATTCGCTATCACAATTTTTATTCTTTTAATTCAATGGAGTTTTTGAGAATTTGGACTTCAATGAGGAAAAAAAAAAACCTCCAAAAATCATATTAAATAATGTAAGTAACCATTCATATATATATATATATATATAGAAATACTTTTTAGCGTAGATTAGGATAGAAATTACCTAAAATTGAATATGAACTTTAAAAAATTGAAAATTGAATAGTTGACTATAATCTGATTATCTAGGTAGAAATTTCTAGAAAGCATACTATGATTGATTACCACGTAAGTTAGAAGATTGATAAGCATGATAGAGAGTCAGCCTTATAATTACTATACTTCCATCTTTAAGTCACAACTGCAGCCATTGAGTTATCAAGTGTTTAACGTTGGATGGCTTACTATGTGACCTAAAGATATTTATGCATGATGATTCAACTTTAGCTTTATGAACCACTATTCTTTGGTTTATAAGCCACATTTAGGGTAACTTAAGGATATATAGGTTGGTTAGTACTATGTAGGGACAGTTAGAGCACAACTCCTGATTGTGAACTTACCTGATAAAGGTATTCAGAATGTAACGTCACCCACTAAGAACCTATGGTATATATAGCATATTACTAAGAGAACTTTGATTGTATTTAATGGGGAGCCTACCTTACAGTATTTAGAGCCTAAAATTACGTGAATAATGAGCCTATTAGGTGCTACCTTCCAGTTAGCATTCAGTAGTAAACATGTATTGTAACCTATTAGGAAGATCATAAGGTTGCTAATAGGATGACTTGATCTCACACCTATTAGATCAATCCTAGAGCCTGTGATTGGAAGCCTTGAAAAGTAAGTCATTACACCCCTAATCATGAACTTGCGTCGACTAGCAAGGATCTACTTAATATAGAGAGATGTGAGATTATCTAACTATGATTAGTGGTACAATAGAGGGGGTATTGTTAAGGGAACTTCGATTGCACTTAATAGCGAGTAGACACTATTAAGGGAGCCTAGATAGGTATTTAGTAGCAAGCTTGTCACGCATAATTGATGGAGCATTTTGTTAAAATATCATCACTAGCTCAATTGTATGAGCACATTGTACATGCATTTTAGGAATAAATGATCCAGGTATTTTAGGAATAAATATACTTAAACCCTTCACCCTAACAAGGTTTTCATCCCAAGAAATAATAAGCAAAGTGTCTTGTAATCTCTTCTCAATTGGTGGTAATAAAGAGTGCAAGTGTTTCTCACGAAAAGTTATGTTCAACAATCTAGTATCAGAGAAGGTTTGTGTAGGTTGTCTGATCACTTGGAATTCTTAGTATGCTCTGTGGTTGCAGTTTTGTCAGATCTTCCACATCAGAAACGATTTCCTGAGATTATTAGTGAGAGTTTTTTTTGTGTCATGAGTAGTCTATGACTCTACAAGTTTCGTGTCTAATTGGTATTTACTAAGATATAGCCAACATGATGGGTGACTTCCAAATCGTTGGAGGAATCAAGAAACTAAACAAAAACCACAACACGTGAATAACAGTATATTTGGGATTATAATGGCGCCTTGTGCAAATGAAGAATCAAAGCAGGCAAAGAAATGTTACAGTATATTTAGGATGACAAGACACTGAAAGAAGCATGAGACACGTCAAGATGTTGTTCTAAAAAAAGAACGATACGAGGCTACAACTTCTAGAGAACAAGTTGTTATCAAATTCACAACATGACATGCAGATTGCTCAATACTTTCACAAGGTCAAGTCAATCTATTAGGAGATTACTGAACTAGATCCAAAGTTCGTCATTGGAGAAGTTCGAATGAAGAGGATCATTATTCACGGATTGTGACCAGAATATAGAAGTTTTGTTATTGTTGTACAAGGATGGTCCAGTAAACCATCACTTGTAGAGTTAGAAAATATGTTAGCCAGTTAAGAAGTCATGACTAAACAAATGGGAGACATTACATTAAAGGATGAACAAGGAGCACTCTACACAAGTAAAAGTCGGGGTAACAATATCCGTCTATCAAACGTAGATACAAAATGGTGACAAAGGAAGAAGCCACCAAGAAACTGCAGAACCAAGGAGAGCTCAAAAGAATGACAACAAGAGCTCTCATGGGAAGAGATTTAAAGGTATTTGCTACAATTGTGGGAAGAATGACCACATGTCCAGAGATTGTTGGTTTAAGAAAAAGTTTGTCGAAAGTAATGTGACATTCTCCAACATGAAGATAGAGGATGAATGGATGCAAGGACAATATCTATCATAGGAGAAGATAAGGTAGCACTCATGGAAATGATGGAAGAGCATATCAATTATGAAAATGATTGGATCATTGACTCAGGAGGCTCAAAACACATGATTGATGATAAGAGTGGTGTAATGAAAGCGGGTGACCCTCCAAGAAGTAAATACTATCAGAATCAGTAACTGAGAATACTTCAATGACCCATGAATGTTCCAATTGTGAAAGAGAGTCACAGCAGCCTTGACTACTCACAAAGGAAAGAACGAGACATAAGGTAGGTCAAGAAAAAACTCAAAACCAAGGCAGAACTAGCGAGGCCGAGGGGCACCGCAATGAGGATAAGTAAGCACGGCCACCTAGAATATGACTTAGAATCATTAGGAGCCCTAATGACATCATGGAATATACCATCAAACAAAGCCAAGGAAAACTTACGGGAAAATTACCAAAATATCTTTGAACATCCATTTAATTACAAAATCACCAAAATCTAAAGAAACAGCGGGTTGATTAAGCTAAAATTTAGATATGTTTAAGTAGACCCGAGGTTCTTTTTGGACGACATAAATATGCATGAACAAATTGTAGTGGTCGCTCAGCACATAAACTTGTTTGAGCTAAGAACAACAATCTTACTTGTTTGGAGACTAGACAATTTTCACATAGTTGATTAAGGTGTATGATTTTGGGTACCATCATAGCCATATTCTTCTGTCCCATCATTTTGAATGTCTACAAGTTCACGTGACCAAGTCTTGCATGCAATAACCAAACTAAGTTTGCGAGTGCCGTCAATAGAAAGGTGGGCTAGCTAGTCTCCAATAGTATCTTGTAAAAGCAATGATGCGACCGTTTTACCTTTATTAACAAGGCTCTATTTCTATCGAACATCTTAAGGAACGAGCCAGCTACTCCACCCTGCTGCCTTCTTTTGTCATTTGACCAAGGCTGATAATATTACTCTCCAAGTTTGGGATATAATTTACCTTGGTCGGTAGACGTTGGTCGTTGTTCTTGCACTGGAACAAAATGAATCATTTGCCATGGATCGGTACAAATCATTTGTCATCCAACTTTACGTTTCAAATGAGCTTCTCATCAAGCTTCTTGAATTTTGCCTGATTTTTGGTCATGTGATTGCTTGATCCATTTCGATCTTCTTCTTTTGTGAGAAGGTTTTTCATAACCTTATCTTCGTTGAGCATCAATAGATTGAGAATCTTCTCAACCAACATCAATGTGGGCTCTTTGTCATTTGAGAGTGTGAGGTTTGCCTTCTCATCATGTTTCTTCTTGCGGCACTCTACTGTTGGGTTTTATGTCCTAAAAATCATAGTTGGTAAACAAAAACATATTCTATTTTCAATAAAGTTATTATTATTGTTTATTCAGTAAAATTTTTTATTGAATAAAGTGAACTTTACGATCATTAATCTAAATTCAATAAACTAAGAACAATATGACTATAGTATGATTACTTGAACTATATGTAAAGACATAAGAGTTGATCAACTTCAAGTATATAATCAAAATGATTTATAGTATAAGGATAAGGCTGAGTACCTTATTCTAGGAACACTATGGATGCGACCCACTTTTGTATATGATATAAACAATGTGATCACTAAAATTGTACATGTGAAGACATGTGAGTGAGGGTGTCCTACGCAATGAGTATTGCATAAGATCGGACCATAAAGAAAATCACTTTCACTTTATAATGTCGTTTACTGTTGAGACTGATTTTCTTTTCATTCGATGACCTAGGTAACTCGATCTTAATCTTGAGCTAACCATGAACTCCTGTTTATTCGGAATTATCCTTAGATTTGCATGGGTGAGAGTGGCTCAAGTTCGCCGACTCAATAGGCCTCCCATTTCAGGGGTAAGACTAGGTAAATGGCTGGGGACGTGGGGTGCAAGATGGAATTCACTCCTACCCACTTTTAGGGATAGAAGAGAAGTAGTACTGACTCCATGTCTTGAACAAGAGGCCCCACCCTCTCATTGGCCTGAGAGAGATCTAGTTTACTGGTTGGACCACAAACCAATTGTTCATTAGAGGATCAGCGAGACATAAGAAACAAGAAGTAACTTCAGGGGTAAAACAGTAAATTGACCTAGCTCTAGTTACGAACAACTTGTGAAGGATACCTATTGGGTAACTTTTTTTACTAAGTCAACCTATTGGCTATTAGTGCCTTCCCATCTTAATCTTTTGTACAACTTTGTTGGTGGCTTGGATCAACTCCAGTCTTGGTGGCAAAGGGGAATTATTCAATCTGTCGTGATTCTTTCTGACCAACATCAGCTAGCCCAATCTTCCTTTTGAATTGGTCAAAAAGCCTCTTGCTCAACAAAATGTCTTCTGCTACGACGTCATTCCTTTCCTTGCAGATTGATTGATTATCACCCTTTTTTCGTGAGTCAAGGCAAGCGGGAGAGGAGCGAAGCAGTGAGACCGTGTTGCTCGAATCAGTTTACCCTTTATTCATTTTTCTGGGACAAAGGAAACCTTATTTAGTCTCGGCCGAAACTCAAGAGGGTTCTGCATATGGTACTTGACAGACCAGCAAGACTCGCTTTGGCTTACTCCACTGAAAGGGCAAACTAAAGGAAAGAAGGACATTCCTCCGATCTATGACAACAAGGGATTGGACTCGAGCAAAGACTGGGCCTATTTGAACTTGAACAAAGACTGAGACTGCTAGTTCCACTATCTCATATGCTACTACCACTTAGAATGAGCCTGTCACTACTTCTTACTAGGCTGCAAAAGAACTGACTTGGCTTAATATTAATAAGAGCGTATAAAAGCGTTTGTAAACAAAGAAAATAGAAAAAGCTGGAATGTCAGAGAAAGAAGGAAGACATGGAAGAAGAAAGATAAGAAAGAAGAAGGAAGAGCTTTTGCTACTAAAGATGAATCGATACCGGGCAGCTAGACTTGTGAATCAATCTTTCCCTCATTCGATCTTTGCCATTGGACCTTGAATGCTATTCTTTATTAGAAGCTTTGGACGGAGCGGGACCTCCTTAACAAAAGGAAGGAAGAGGAAGAAGAGACAACCCCGAACAGACAGAAGGAAAAAGCCACATCTTGCGACCCGCCCCAGCAAACAATCGATTTGGCAAAGAAGAAGAAAGACCTATTAGAACAAACATCCTATTGCTTTTAGTCGGAAGTTCACATTGGTCTACCTCTTTTTATCATTGATGTCATACCAATAGTTGTTTAATAGCTATTATTGTAGGCAAATTCCATAGAGTGCAACTTAGAATTCACTACTCACAAAATTAAACGTGCAAGCATGTAGCATATCTTACAAGGTTTAGTTCAAATGCTTGGTCTGACCATTTGTCTATAGGTGGAAGACAATACGTGAAGTTGAGTCGAGCACTTAGCTCTTTTTGGAGGTTGCACAAAAAGGGCAACGTAAAACATGAGTCTTAATTTGATACATTTGATATTGCTACTCCGTGTAGGCTAATGATCTCTTTCTCATGTAGAACTGTGCCAAACTATCTACCGTATAGATAGCCTTAATAGGTAAAAATTGTGCTGACTTGATAAGTCTATAGATGATCACCCATATCACCCTGGTATCCTTTCAACATTCTGGGCAGGCCTAGATAATATCCGTTGTTATGTTTTCCCATTTTCATTCTTGCATGCTCAAGAGTGGAAACAACCTTGTTGTACTCTTCCATGATGCCTTCATTTGTTGGCATGCTAGACATTTACTTACAAACTTTATTATATCTTTCTTCATATTGAACTACCAAAAGTACTATTTCAAATGTTGGTAATTTTAGTACCACTCGGGTGCATGAACCATGGAGAGACATGCACTTTAGTTATTATCTCATTCTTCAATTCTTCCATTGCGGATACACACATTTGCATGATAGTGCGCTATCTGAAATTTTTGGAAAAGTCATTGATAGGTCTAGCTATATTGAGGTCTCCCTGTTTTGAGTCTATAATTCGATGTCTAAACATGGGCTGGACTTTGAGCCAGGCCATTTGTGTCACAACCCCTCCAACGATCACTATTATTCCCACTTGTTTGAAATCTATGTGCATGTGTGGCTCAATAGTGATCATAGTTGACAAGTGGATAATTTTCCTACTTAAAGCATCAGCAACCACATTTTTCATTCCAAGGTTTTACTGCATATCCACAACAGTCATATTTCACTAGTCCCAATCATCTATGTTGTCTCATCCTTTTGAGTGAAGAAGTACTTTTAGATTCTTGTGATCTATGAAAATTTATATCTTTTTCCCATATAGATAATGTCTCTAAATTCTCATCTCTAATAGGATAGTTGTCAACTCCAGTCATTGATGAGTAGTTTTGTTCATAATATTTTAGTTGATTAGGGGCATAGGTGAGAATTTTCCACGTACACATCCCAACCATTTCTTAGAGGCATCGTTAGAGCAAAATATATTGCAATCAAAATAAACACGGGGAGGACTTGGCATACAATTTATTCTCTCTCACAACTATCAAAACCCTATTGAGGTGTAACTTGTCTTCCTTGTCTGTCTTAGAGTTCACTTGAATATCATCTATGAACACATTAACAAACGTCCAAACACTCCTTGAATACTCGATTCATTAATTTCATGGAGCGAGAATATCGGTCAGGCAAAACAGCATGACTACAAACTCATAATAGTCATACATTAACCTGAATATTTTCTTTGTTGTCCTTCGCCATTGTTCTAATCTGACAATAGTTTAACCATAGGTTGCTTAGAAAATATGTCTACCTCTCTGAGTTGATCAAACAGATCTTCTATGTAAAGAGGGAGGTACTTATTCTTTACTGTTCTCTTGTTCAGTTTCCTATAATCCATCCACAAACGCTTTGATCAATCTTTCTTTTTAACAAATAGCACCGGTACACTCTAAGGAGATACACTAAGGTGTATGAAACCCTTATCCAACAAGTATTGCAACTGAACCTTGATTTTCTTTAATTCTACCAGTGCCATGTGGTACAAGACCTTGGAGATAAAGTTGGTACTTGGTTCGAGCTGTAGAAGTCTACAGCTTGAAAAGCGGCACCCCTGGTAAATCCTTAAGAAATACGTCAAGGAACTCGTTCATTGCTAGCATTGTGGGCAGAGAATTTTTCTACCTTTTTGTGTCAACGATGTTGGCTAATATGTCCCACTCTCCTAACTAGATTATCTTCCTTGTTTTTAACATAGAAAGTACGTTACGGGTAATTCCATTGCAGGTACCTTTAAACTTGAAACTTTTTCATAAAGATAGATAAAACAACACCTCTCTTCTATAGCAATCAATAATGCATGGTTCTCGGTCAATTAATCCATCCCAAATATCACATTGAAGTCACACATATAGATAACAATCAAGGTTACATCTAAGGTTTGACCTTATACTGATAAGAATCACAGTATTCTAAATGTTCTAACTAGACCTATTACACGATCCAAGGCCAAGAAGATTCAACAAACATTTTTTCTTCATCTAAAAAATTGGATAAGCTCGGTTCAACCATCATTTTATGTGTTACAAGTTGATTCGATTGAGAAATTACCATTTGGAGCTTCATAAGTGAATATTTGCACGGTTGAAGTAGTGGATGAAGTTGCAAGCATCATTTCATGAGTTGTTATGCTCGATGGAAATGTAGCAGCCGGCCTCATCGAGTTGACCCAGGCTCACAAGGTTAGCCTTGAGTCTCGAGATGAAGTAGACTCTAGTCAGCTTGCGGTGCTTGCCTCCCTTGCCGATGAATAGGATGGTGTCGCGCCCTTCAATCTCCACGATGGAGTCGTCACCGAACTTCATTGTCCCACAAATTCTTGTGTTCAGCTCGAAGAACACAAACCTAGGCCCGGTCATATGGTTTGTTTCCCCTGTGTTGAGGATCCATCACCAATGCTCACATTGTTCGCCCCTTTCACCGATCTGAGCGAACACTCGCTCCTCCTTCAGCTGAATCAGATCCCCAGTTGGTAGCTCTGTCATGCTCAACTGGAGCTCTCCCTCGAGATCTATCGACTCCTCACTGACGACGCTCACTAGAGAATCAAAATTGGGGATGACAGATAGCACCGATGCGCTTAGCATGAAAAGCGTCGTCTCTTCCTCCTCGGATTGGGCCACATGGGCCTTCTCCTTGTTCTTGGGCTTGCTCCAGCAATCTTTGTTCAGGTGGTCTTTCTTCCAGCAGTTCAAGAGTCAAATTGGCCAGCAATCAGCCGACTTCTTCTTCTGCTCCCCTTCTTTCCAGTGCGTGCGCCCGCAAGATTTTCACTATTTCTTGTCGCCTTTGCCGCCAGAGGACCCGTCGCCCTCGCCGGAGTTGTCGCAAAGCTTTAGGCATGAAAACCACTCCTCCTCAGTGAGGAGAAGACAACCCTGCTTGTAAACAATTAAAGCGGCATTCTTCTTCCTCCGCTCGACGTTGTGCAATCTTTCAGTTACCTCTTTCACTGTTAGTTCATTCATGTCAAGCAATGTCTCGATCGAAATTGTGACTTGCTCGAGGTGATCTGGAGTGACCTGCAACATCTTCTTCACGATCTCCATCTCGTTGATGCTCCCACCGAGAGTGGTGATGCTGTTGGCGAGCCCCGTGATCCACATGGAAAAATAATCGACGAATTCGTCGTCCTTAAAACGAATCTCTGAGGGACTCCCACACTCGCTGTACACTTCGGCGGGATTTGATCCCCTCCTAGGCCGATTGCGTGGTGCGCTTGGTGGAGAGAGACGTCAGCATCTCTTGAGGCACAACCCATAGCATGGCGGCGAACGCCAGCCGATCCTCTTGTTATTCGATCGCTTCTCCTTCCTCTGACTCAATGGTGTGCCATAGCCCTTACGCTTGTAGGTTGATGTGCATCAACAAAGCTCACTCGTAGTTGAACCTCATCAGCATCGGGTACTGCACATGTTGGAAATAAACTTAAATGAGAGAAAAAAAAAAGAAAGAAGCGGTTATTAATTTTGGTTTTTAAATTCAGTCCTAAAGTCATACGTATTTTAGGGAAGAGTGGTTTATGAGTAAGAAAACATGGGATAATTATGGCCATTTTTAGCGTTAGGAAAACTTATAAATAATTTACGGCTCATTTTAATATAAAGCACATAGCAAAGCAAGTAGAGAAAAAAAAAAAGAGCAATGCAGAAGGTGTAATAGAAAAAGGCTTTTGAGAATTTTTTTGTCTCCTTGTCTCTCCCCTCTCGACACCCCTTCAAAGTTTCATGAGAGTTATCTAAACGAGTTAGTTTCAGAGCCAGCGTCTATTTTCTACAAGTTGGTATCGGAGCGGCTTTTAATTTTTACAAATTGGTATCAGAGCCGATGGCGAACATGATGGAACAAATGTCGCTACCACGATTGACGAAGACGAACTATGAGAATTGGAGCATCCAAATGAAAGTTCTTCTCGGTTTGCAAAACGCATGGGAGGCGGTCGAAGAAGGTTTCGAAGAACCGAAGGATACCATGGGTTAAACGGTGGCGCAAAACAAGGCGTTAAAAGAATTACGATCAAAGGATAAGGCAGCATTATACATGTTGTTACGGGCTGTTGAGAAGATTGCAAGGGCAACTACTTAAAAAGAAACGTGGGACACTCTAGAAAAGGTGTTCAAAGGAATCGACCGAGTCAAGCAGGTGCGTCTCCAGACTCTGCGTGGCAAGTTGGAGAGCATGAAGATGGAGTCAAAAAATGTATCTGACTATAGTACGCGCGTATAGACCGTGGCGAATCAGCTAAATAGAAATGCAGAAATGTTACCCGAGACGTGGGTTGTGGAGAAAATCTTGAGGTTGTTAACAAACAACTTCGAGAATGTCGTATGTGCCATAGAAGAGTCGAAGGACCTAGCGAAGTTCACAGTCGATGAGCTTGTCAGTTCTCTCGAGACACACGAGCAACACAAGAAAAAGAAGGAGGAACCACTTGATGAAGCACTTCAGACGAAGGCATCAATAAAAGATGAAAAAGTACTCCTACTCACAAAATTTTCGAGGTAGAGATCGTGGAAGCCGCGGGAATGATCAAGGTGGTCAAGGCAACACTTACGAAGAAAACTGTCAGGAGAAGAGACTGTCGAGCCAAGCAAATTGGCATGGAAGAGGACGCAATCAAGGGCACGGTCAAGGATACAATTTTAACATTCAGTGCTTTAAATCTCAGAAATATGGCCACTATGCAAATAATTGTAACTCCGACCGATGTTACAATTGTGGCAGAATGGGTCACTATGCGAGAGATTGTCGAGCCGAAGAAAAAGTGGAAGAAACCATCAACCTGGCCTTGGATGACGCAACAAATGGAGGCATCTTCTTGATGGCACAAAATGAAGAGCTGAACACAAAAGGAGACGGCGGCGCGAAAGATGATAGCGACAGTCGTGAGCCGATGGAAACTGTTAAAAATGAGGTGATACGCAACAGATTTGGTGAAATCGTGGTATCGGAGACGAGAAAATCAAAGAAGGATGAACAACCAGATGATAGAGAACCCGAGCTCGAAGAGAGAGAGCTCCACTGGCTCGAAAAGCAATTCAAGGAAGAAAGAAGAAAGAGGATGGAATGGAGAGAAGGGATGGCAAAAAAATACAAATTGAACATGAGAAACAGATGGTTCAAATGCAAGCTGCAATCCCTTCAAAATCCCTTGAAAATCCCAAACAATGATGAAGAAGAAACCCATACGACCAGCGAATGAGCCAATGAAACTGGCAGATCATGAGGAGGAGTACAGAGATTCAGAGCAACAACCCAAAAATGTCGTGGATAAATCTATGGGAAGTCTCAGTTGCAGACGTTGAAATCGTTGAACGAGCACTTTTTGAAAGAGACACACGAGAAGAGAAAGGAGTTTGGAGCTCCGGTTCAGGCTAAAAAGGGTTTAGAGCTCGACTTGAAGAAGAATGCCAATGAGAAGAAACAAAGTCAAATGGCTGAAGTGGGAGATAGGATTTGTAGGTTAGTTGAAAGTGTTGTGTTGAAGTTGAGAAGAAAGGGAGAAATGGACGAAGGTTTATTGTGAGAGGGATGGAATTAAGGCTAATTCTGATGGATTTGTGAGAAAATAGGAGATTTGAGAAAGAAAATAATTGAAATGGAGAAGAATGAGAAAATAGCTTTGGAAGAGATAGAGGATTTGAAGGTGAAATGTAAGAAGTTGTCAGCTGAAAAGATAAGATGAGAGTGAGATTATGAATCGGAATCTATTGAGAGAGAAGAAATTTGTTAACAGGTTATTGGATGAATTTGGTAGGGTTATTGAAGAGTTGGCGGCCCACTCAGATTCGAAAATGAAGGAGAAAGATATAGAGATACTGACTCAACAGAGAAACTCACTCGACGTGAACCTGAATCAAGTTCAACAGGAGGCAGTGAATTTACGCCACACGATTGAGACACTTCACTCGTGATAAAGCCGAACTGGAGGAAGCAAGAATGCTAGCTGTAAATGTCGTCGTGGACTTGCAATGGGAATTGAGTAAACTGAACGAAGTCATGATGTCTGAGTCAAGCGTGGCTGAGAACAAGAAAAATGAAGAGTTGGTGTCTCAGATGGGTTGTTCTCGAGAAGATTCAAATGAAGTCTTATTAGAGAAGGACAACCTTATTTTGCCACTCGAGGAAAAGAAGAGAAAATTGAAGAAACAACGACTCAGCTCGAGAAAACGAAAAACAGCGCAAGTGGAATGATTGAATATGAGCATTAAGTTTGACGGGGAGTTTTGTTGGAAATAAACTTAAAATGAGAGGGAGAGAAAAAAAAAGGAGAAAGTAGCTGTTATTAATTTTGGTTTTTAAATTCAGTAAAAAGACACATATTTTATGAAAGAGTGGTTTATGAGTGAGAAATCATGTGAATAAAACTTTGGATAATTATGACTATTTTTAGCCTTAAGAAAACCTCATTGTAATATAGAGCAAAGAGAAAAGAGCAAGAGCAAAGAACAAAACAAAGATCAAGTAGAGAAAAAAAAAAAAAACTTTTGAGAATTCTTTGTCTCCTTGTCTCTCCCCTCTCGACACCCCCTTCAAAGAGAGTTATCTAACCGAGTTAGTTTCAGAGCAAGTGTCTATTTCTAACAAGTTGGTATCGGAGTAACTTTCAATTTCTACAAATTGGTATAAGAGCAATTTATATTTTCTACAGCACAGAGGCGGTCGTCTCCTTGATCATGCACTCGACGACGATTCGGCGTTCATTTTCGCAACGTCGGCCTCTTGGTGGCGATGATGGAGACGTCGGTGCTCGACTACGGCGTGGAGGAGTGCGTGAGCCTATCCGGTATGGACCCCACGACGTATGCATCTTCGTATTTTAATGCATCTTTTTCTATCTTGAACCTAGCTCTAATACCACTTGCTGTCTTTTGACCGTGCAGATGAGAGCAGGAAGAAAACTTTGTAAGAAAAAAAAAAAAAACAGCAAGAAATCTTGGGAAGAAAAAAAATAGAAAAAGCAAGAGAACTAAAGCTTGGGTTCTATTGTTGCTAAAACAATGTGACGATGTTTCTCATTGCCGTATTTAAAACAAACCTATATTCTAAAAAACATTTGGGTCACTCTTCTAGTTTTGCATATAGACACATTTTTGGGTTTATTGGCCAACGTGTCATGTGGATATGCACCTTTCAAGGCGTCCAAAAGCCAAGTTTCCCTTTCTACTTTCCATCAATAAATAAATTTTTAAAATATATATATTCATAAAATATTTGTACAATAATTATTTCTTTTCCTCAACTCATTTTCAATTATTGTTTGTGGGTCCTCTATCACAATTCTTGACATTTTTATATTACTTAAATCATAGTTTTATGTGATAAAAAAAACAAAAAACAAAAAAAACCAGCATTAAAATATATTTAATTTTACACCACTAGATCAGTAAATCCATAAAATTTAAAAATAATATCTTTTTATAAAATTGTCCAATAAAATTTATTTTCTTTTTATAAAAATACTCACCTACTTTCTCTCATTTTTTTTTCTTTCAAATGTTAATTAATATTAATTAAACTTTGAGTGGATTAATATTCATTAAATTTCTATTAAAAAATCATTTTTTGTTGGGATCATCCAAGGATTCCAATGGATGAATTAATGGTTGAAGACAATTAATAATGAACACCAATGAGAATATTTTTCAAAATTATATTTCATAAATACTACTTTTTTTTTTTTTAAAGAATAAAAAATCAACTTATTTTGTGCATAACTTTAGATTTATGGTTAATGGATGATAAATTTTGATAGATGAAATTGGGAACCAATTACTAATTTACACGTGTCCACAATATTAAATTACGATATAAAAAAGTGGTAATTCAAGGAATGCCACCTAGCTAATGTTTTTCCGTGACTGGGCCAAATTTAATTGCTTCAAAATTGGGCTCCAACTCAACCAAGCCCTAAGCACATTACAAGGTCCCATTCATCTTAAACATTCAAAAATGAAATAAAAATCATTGAACTCCAACCAAAATTAATTACTCCCATCACCTTCTTTAAGATGAATTCTTATCATTTTATTGAGGGTCTTAGAGTTCGAATTTGGGAATATGGAATAAAAGAAAAATGATCGGAACAATCCCAAATATAAAATAGTGGAAAATTTGAAAAGCATTGGGCAAAGTCAACCGAGGGGTAAAATGGTCTAAAGAGGAGACTAAAATTGACCACGAGTCCTTTACAAGAACTCGTCACTCCAATCGATGAGCAAGGTTTTCAGGATGTGATCAAACTCGTTTTCAATGACTCTTTTGAATTTCTTGAATGCACATCATGCATCTCCTTTTTCTTTGAGCATGTACACCCACATCCATAATCGTCAACAACTAAGAGAAAATACTTATTACCAGAAATCGATGATGGGGTGATCAGGTCACACAAATCTGCATGAACTAGTTGTAGTGGTCGCTCAGCACGAAAATTGGTTTGTGTTGGGAACGATAGTCTTGCTTGTTTGGAGACTAAGCAACTTTCACATAGCTGGTTCGGGTGCATGATTTTGGGTGGTCTTGTAGCCATCTTCTTCTCTCCCATCATTTTGAGCGTTGAAAGTTCGTCAATAGACAGATGGGTTGGCTGGTCTCCAATAGTATCCTATATAGATAGTTATGCGATCGTTTTACCTTCATCAACAAGGTTCCATTTTTATCGAACATCTTAAGTAACGAGCCAACTAACTCCACTCTGCTTCCTTCTTTCGTCATCTGACCAAGACTGATAAAGTTACTCTTCAAGTTTGGGATATAGTATACCTTAGGCAATAAATGTTAGTCACCATTCTTGCACTGGAACAAGATAGATCCTTTGCCTTGGATCGGTACAATTGATCCATCGCCAAACTTCATGTTTCCAATGAGCTTCTCATCAAGCTCCTTGAACTTTGTTCAATCTCCGGTCATGTGGTTGCTTGCTCCGTTGTTAAGGTACCACATATTGGTCTCCACTCGGTCTTCTCCTTTTATGAGAAAGTTCGTCATAAACTTCTTTTTGTTGAGCATCAACAAGTTGGGCATCTTCTCGACCAACATTAGTGCAAGCTCTTGATCTTGCGTGAATGTGAGGTTTGTCTCCTCATCGCACTTCTTCTTGCGGCACTTTACCACATAGTGCCTGCAAGCAGTACTTCAGTTATGTCAATAAGAAGAGTGACTATTCTCATGTTGATCCCATCGTTTTAGGCTCAGGTCATATAAAATCTATCTACCTAGGATTTGGTTTTAATAGCATTCATGTGTTACTAAGAGATTTCTACAAGTACTAGGAACCTAGAATCCATGCGGTTACTTACTTGATAGTCATGTGTCTTCAAGTACAAATAGGACTAACATTGAAATCAAGATAGAAAACGGGCAAATAGAGGTTAAAATAAGAAAAAAAAAAATTAGCCCCACGCGCTGTTGGGTGGCTTGCTACATGTCACCATTGCACTCTTGTGGCAGCGGGACATGGATTATGTGGCACTTATTGTAACAATTCAAGTTTCTGAAAAATAAAATAAAATAAATAATTAAATGATCTCACCAAATCTCTCCAAAAAATCCCAAGATTTAGGGCCAGACATATATTAGCTAATAGAAACATTCCTATTTCTCTAAGTTTCCTCCTTCTAAAACTCTATAATACCTAATCAGTCGTTCCCTTCCCTCAAAATTAGATTGTTGCGTCTATGAGAGAAAACATACAGGTTTTGAAAAGAGAAATCGTGAGACGTACGCAAGGCTTCGAGTTTTCAATTGAGGATTTTTTAGTAGAAGCGGAGTAATGTCGTGGGAGTTGCACAATGCTGAGTGGTAGGCGAAACGACAACAGGGATGAGCGTAAGCGTCGAAGTCTTGTCATAATCGAAAAGGGAAATTCACGTATAGGGTTTTTGTGTCTTTCGGGTAAGGAAGAAGAGGGATTGGATGGGGTCGGGTGTCGGCGTCTGTGTACTTGTGGGCTCGCACCACCCAAATCAGGCGTCAGCTGCGGCTCCTCTTGGCTCAACTTGGCATTTTGTTCAGCTCAAATTCGTCGATTTTCGCGGCTCGGCTTGGCGACTTAGTTGGTCGGCTCTGTATTTCTATAATATATCAATTCCTAGGTTTTCAGCCCTTCTCGAGTCGTTTACGCCCTTATTTTTATTATTTGAGGTCAATATGGTTCCTAACCGTCAAAGATAGATTGTGTTGGGGGTTTATTTCGATAAATAGCATGAGGTTTAGCTAGGGTATGTTATGAAAGGTTCCGAAATTTTTATGTGGTTCTTATAGGATGTAATTAACCGGGAATTAGCTTGTTGTGAGTGACTTCGGCCAAAGCCATCGAAATTTTTATTATATGTTGTATGATGGTGCTTATCATGTGGCCTCTACATGCACATATTTTATGTGATATTACTATGTGATGTATGGATTATGTTGACTGTTGACTATTTTTGTTATGAAAAATTATGGTTGATCGGCTAGTATTATATGTTATGAAAGTGATGAATGTTGTCATGTGTACACGTAACATGATGGAGTGATGTTATGTAATGCTTATGGAATTTGAACGTATTTTCATGTTGTGTGATATGTCATGTAATGTAAGTCATGTAATATGCCATGTAATGTAAGTAACGTATATATAATGTTAGTAATGTTTATGTAATGTCATGTTAGGTATGTTAAGGGACCTCATGCATATATGTATGTCACTTGCATCAGGATATTTCTGCTTTATGTTATGAAAGAATGAAATACGATATTTATGTTTATCATGATACCATGCGAGCCTTTTCTGTTATGTGGTGTCAAGCGATGTTTAGTACGTTTTGTCCGACCAAGTTAGGCCTAGGGGATACGTATACGAGCCCGTCTGATGGGTCTATGTGCGCGTACATGGGCCGTGTATGAAGAAGTACCACCACATCAAACCCTACGTATAATAGAAAAGCACCCAAGGCCATGTAAAGTTTACGAAAAGTTAGGCCCCGCTCATATGTTGCATGTGTTTGCATATCTAACCCCAACAGTGGGGTGACTTACTAAGTATTTCATAAAATACTCAAGCCACGTGCTACCTACATTTTTCAGGTAAAGACAAGGCACCAATGTACGGCTGACGATGGAGCTAAGTGTCACGGTCCTACATTTTTTACCGTGCGGCGTCGTGATCTTGACACGCTCACAACTAGCCGTAACGGGAATTAAGCCCCATATATATTTTTCGCCCCGACTTTTTGGCTTCATCGGGCCTTAGGCGAGGTTTATCTTCGCCAATCGAACATCGCTTGTGTGGAATCCAAGCTTGTTCAACCACACATGCCGCCTGCGCGTGCATGGTCAATCGTCTGCGACACATTCAACTTGCCTCTACACTAGGTCAAGTCATTCGCATCTCATCTTGCCATCTCGATCCTGTTGGGTTTTATGTCCTAAAACTCTTAGCTTGTAAACAAAAAACATATATACGATATATTTAACCACATTTTTTGTTTTATTTACGAATTAAACAAAAAGAGAGAATCTCATATATTTAAATAAGATTTAATATCTTAATCAAATATGGGTTGGAATTAATTGGGATTGTCATTTGAATTAATATTAAATATTAATTAAATAGTTTAATTAATCATTTAATATTACTTTAATTTGAAATTAATAATTGAAATTGATTGTTAAATCAAAATGAAGAAAGCCAAAATGTTACTTCATTTAATGGAAAAATCCATGTTAGTGGAATTTTGAGTGTCAAAATTTGGTTTAACCAAACTTGCATGCTTGCCAAAAAACCCCTACAAATTTGAGTGGAATTTTGAGTGTCAAAATTTGGTTAACTCAAGCATGCATGCTTGTCTAATAATCCGAAACATTTGAGTGGAATTTTGAGGGTCAAAATTTGGTGATCTCAAATTTGCATAAACATGCAAACATGACTCTATAAATAGAGTGATCATAATATAATGAAAGTTCTTCTTGTTGGTGAAAAACTTTGAGAAAAACCTCTCACAAACACTCTCTTCATATATACAAAATCCCTCTCAAGTTTAGTCACTCACCAGATTCCACAATCCCGTTCTAAGACCGGAGGATAGTGGAGAAGACACTAGTGATGGTTCAAAACTGGTTCGTGCGGAAAAATGAATTTGAACTACAAAAGGTTAGTATTCAAACTCATTAAGTTTTAATACTTATGAATATGGTAGTTATTTACTATAATTGATGTTCTAAAAGTGCCTAAGATTCAAATTGCTTTCGCATGTGTTATATTAACACTTTCAGATCCCCATCGACAGGGTCCATATGTCTTGACGCCATCCCGAGTCTCGGGATGTCGTCAACCATCATAACTCGTTATGTCATGCCATCAAGAATGGGCCTATGTGTCATTCATCTCATCGAGACTTCTCGAACATCCATTCATCTAGGTTCTATCGAGGCATAGGCCCTCCCGTGCCCATGCCGAGTCATTTACAGATACCGTACCGGATAGCGAGTGTATGTAGCAACCTCCAACACGTGAGCTAGGGCGCAATACCGGTATACCCATGTCGTCCGGTACTGTCCTTTAAAAACCCATTTCAAAGGAAGTCGCCCGAGACACTCATCTCGGCACGCTCACCCACACTATGACACACGTATGTGCCACAGGGTAGCTCACTTAGGCCACAGGGTCCAGGGGTAGTGGAGAGCTAACATCATGGTACCCCTATAGTACATTTTGAGCCATTTTCATTCTTACAGGCGTAGACATAATTTTTGTGAATGGTCATACGGTGTCGTGCATTGTCCGTCCGATGTTCGATTGACACAAAACTTGGCGAGCATTCATATTTCATATGAACGGTCTTAACTCCCGAACCGCATGCCCAAATTCCTTCCAAAACCCCGACTTTTGAGGTTAAGGCCCGGGGCCCTACGTGGCCCTTCAACAAGCCTATCTTTCTCCTTCATGTCTATTCTAATGTCTCTGTCTTGCTTATGTCTCAACTTGCCTTCAATGCCCACTTTGCGTGGTGGTGTGTTGGATGATGCATCGTCCTCCTCGATCGCATCATGGCACTCTTCTATATTGGCCCGCATATGGTCGGATGGGCATCTCTTGAGGGACGCCACTTTGCTTGTCATGACTTGAGGGTCACAACTTACTCTCTTCATAGTATGGTTGTGACACTGAGGACACCATGGAAGTTGAAGGAGGGGTCATTATTAATAGTTTACGTTTATTTGATTGTTTTAAGTTAAAACACTGAATATTATTTTTATTTAGAATTTTCTAAACTCAGTTACTAAAGGTTTTATTCTCGGAGATATGTTTGGTTTGGATTTTTGGACCTTTATGTTAGACTTCGTTTTGTTTTCCAAAGTTATTTATGATGAGATTCCGCTTAATGATTTATTTATGCATGGATGACGTCACTAATTAGGTTAAGAAAATTAGGGTAGCGAACAAGTTAGTCGTGAGAAATTCAGATTTCACAGAAAACGTCAGTATATACTCGAGCCTCGAGGTACATTTGAGAGAAATGTTTTAAAAAACGTGATCAAGGATATACGTTGAAAATGTTGGTTTTTTCGCTTTAATCTCAAATTAATTAATTAATTGATGTTTTGATGATAACAAACCTACCTTCAATTATTAACAATTCTCAGTATTTTTGTCCACAGTGTAAGGTTGGGAATAATGATTTCAACGTCTTTTTTGGTTCACTCAAATTAGAGATAAAACGAAGAAGTTCCAGTCAAAACAATTACCCGACGTGATGATGTGGCGGCAAAATTGACATCATGGATCAATCAAATTCAAAACAGGATACCTGAATTGATGATATGGTGACAAAATTGATGATGTGGTGACAAAATTGACATCATGGACCAACGGCAAAATTGACATCATAGACCAATCGAAGTATGAAATTTATAAATTTGGTAGAGTAACAAAGGGTGGAGTTTTCAATTACATTTATAAAAGTTTTCATTACTTCTAAATTAAAAAATTAGTATTTGAATTATAAAATAATTTCAATTATATTTATAAAAGTTTTCGTTTACTTTTAAAGGGAAGAAATTATAATGATTTCATTTACCATCCAAACTAATGATTTCAATTAGATTTATAAAACTTTTCAATTATTTTTAAAATGTTATCCACTTTGTTTTCATTAACATTTTTTTTATTATATTATTATATTTCAATATGTTATATATATATATTTAAATTTAAATGAAATAGGTGTATAATTTTTTACAATAAATTTAAAAATAAATAAATATTATTATTAGTGGTCCAAGTTTGAGTTCAGGTTTTAGTGTTCCGTATCAATTCCTATTTTTACAATTTAATCTTTATTTAAACTTATCACCCCTTCATATTTTCACAAGACAACACAACATGTAAAACATTTGTTTTCTCCATCTAAATTTTTTTTAAAAGCCTCTCTTGCTCTCTCCAAAGCTCCCAATTCTATTCTATTTGTTTTTTATCTTATTCCTGAGAGATGTCTATTACTTCAGAGTGTTGTGATGTGTTTCTATAAGATTTCAGACAAGTGTACCGGTTTGATCCTGAGCCGTGAAAATGATTGAGTTTGCTCTTGCACTCGTAAAAGGAGTGGTGTAGCGGTTGGGCTCTGATCCGAGGAAAGATTCTATTTCTGTTCTTTATCTTATTCCTGAGAGAGATGTCTATTACTTCTTGTGATGTGTTTCTATAAGATTTCAAACAAGTGTACCGGTTTGATCCTAAGTCGTGGAAATGATTGAGTTTGCTCTTTCACTCGTAAAAGGAGCGGTGTAGCGGTTGGGCTCTGATCCGAGGAAAGATTCTATTTTTGTTCTTTATCTTATTCCTGAGAGAGATGTCTATTACTTCAGAGTGTTGTGATGTGTTTCTATAAGATTTCAGACAAGTGTACCGGTTTGATCCTGAGCCGTGGAAATGATTGAGTTTGCTCTTGCACTCGTAAAAGGAGCGGTGTAGCGGTTGGGCTCTGATCCGAGGAAAGATTCTATTTTTGTTCTTTATCTTATTCCTGAGAGAGATGTCTATTACTTCAGAGTGTTGTGATGTGTTTCTATAAGATTTCAGACAAGTGTACCGGTTTGATCCTGAGCCGTGGAAATGATTGAGTTTGCTCTTGCACTCGTAAAAGGAGCGGTGTAGCGGTTGGGCTCTGATCCGAGGAAAGCTTCTATTTCTGTTCTTTATCTTATTCCTGAGAGAGATGTCTATTACTTCTTGTGATGTGTTTCTATAAGATTTCAAACAAGTGTACCGGTTTGATCCTAAGTCGTGAAAATGATTGAGTTTGCTCTTTCACTCGTAAAAGGAGCGGTGTAGCGGTTGGGCTCTGATCCGAGGAAAGATTCTATTTTTGTTCTTTATCTTATTCCTGAGAGAGATGTCTATTACTTCAGAGTGTTGTGATGTGTTTCTATAAGATTTCAGACAAGTGTACCGGTTTGATCTTGAACAGTGGAAATGATTGAGTTTGCTCTTGCACTCGTAAAAGGAGCGGTGTAGCGGTTGGGCTCTGATCCGAGGAAAGATTCTATTTTTGTTCTTTATCTTATTCCTGAGAGAGATGTCTATTACTTCAGAGTGTTGTGATGTGTTTCTATAAGATTTCAGACAAGTGTACCGGTTTGATCTTGAACAGTGGAAATGATTGAGTTTGCTCTTGCACTCGTAAAAGGAGCGGTGTAGCGGTTGGGCTCTGATCCGAGGAAAGAGTCAGATAAGTTTTATTCAAATTCCCAAGAGGTGCTTGGGGAGTGAAGTAGGTCGAGTTTGACTGGACCACTCTAAAACTACGTTGTTATATTTTCTAACTCTTTTCTATTTAAATTCTAAATTTTAAGTTGTATTGCATGTATAAGTTTTATTGTTATTAAAAAAAATTAATAATTACATTGTTGAAACCCTATTCACCCCCTCTACGGTTGTCATATCGATCCAATAGAAAATAATTTGAAAAAAAAAAAAGAAATGTTATAAGCTAAAACGAGTAGGCAACAACGACTTTGATAGCATATAATCGAGGTAGGAAGAAGTAACAACTTGTCATATCCCTCTATAGTACATTTTGGGGCATTTTAACCCTACATTTTAACCCTGGCGGGTGTATTCATGATTTTTGTGAATGGTCATACACCCCATATTGACACAACATGAAATAGTAAAGGTCTATCTAAGATGAAAACATGTAAAAGGGTTTTGGAACGGGCACCCTCATGATGAGTTTTAGGTTAGCACTTGATTTTTCAAGTAATTAGGATTCTACCTCGAGATAAGCCTTAAGACAGACCCTAATGGACACTACCCCAACCAAGAAGTAAGTATTTGGTAGCCTTTGATTTTTTAAGTAATCAATGTGTTATCCTAAGGCCAAGAATCAAGAAGTGAGTTTAAGCGCATTTGATTTTCAAGCAATCATTATGCTACCTGAAGTACGTGAAATAAGATGAGTATTGTTACCATGTTTTTATGCCCTAAAGTAGCACTACATAAGCCAAGGTCATTAACACTTAAAGGTTGTTAGGTACCATGCAAGAAACAAGTACCAAGAACAAGAACCGAGGATAAGGAAAAAGGACAATGACAAGGTCAGGATGAGAAAAAATGTGGTACCCTAACACACCCTAAGGATATGATTAAGAGCCTACAAGTAGGTTACTTACCAAGTCTTTATACTCACACCATGTTTCCATGTTTTCAGGTACAAAGAGTTGATCGAGGACGGGAGCGGACTCTAAAGAAGGCGTCATAGACAAACCTTATCCTAGTCTTTAACCTCCTTTCTTTTTAAGGTTTTTAGGTTCGTTCCTTAATTTTTAACTACTCATGTCTGAACTTTATTTTGATATAATGTAAATATATATGTATATTATGTTTCAAACTTCCTTTGTTGTATTTTGCAAAAAAACAATTACTAAATTTTTTTTGTACGTCTTGGGTCGTGACTGTAGAAATCTATTTGGTGATATGGTGATATCAATTACAGGGTGTCACTCTCCACAAGTTTTATGATGATGTGGGTGATGTGGAGATCAGTAATCGCCTCATTAGTTAACCTATCACAAAGGCTAGTGGTCCACAGTCATTTGTAGTAGTCTTTCAAGAGTTCGAGTACATAGGATCGTGCTTGAAACACAATGTGCCATTGATATGCCTCATGTGGTATGATTAAGGAATCTCCAACTATTCATTGATTGAGAACTTGCCCACAAGAGATGAGAGACAACGTATGGGTAATAGCTTGACAGGCATGAGGATCACACCTTTTTAGGTATGTTGACATTACGTAGACTATTAGGTATGTTGACATTATGTAGACTATTAGGAATTCACCAACTCATCCACCTTAGTTTATCAGTATTAAGGGCTATTTTTCCTGATGTCTTAACAAGTTAGTAGTTGGAAACATGAGAGGTCGCACCTCACAAATACCTAATACTTAGGTGAGTGACACGAGCAAAGATAAACAAGTAAGGTAACTGAACCAACCCTAAGACCATGTAGGAACCCAAATGGGTGTAGCCATACACCAAGGGAGTCAAGTACTAGACCTCGAAAGCTACGGGATGAGTGTCATCATGAGAAGGTGAAGGTGTAGTGCATGTAAAAGCTCACTTAGAGCCATAAAATCAAATTAAAAGCCCTAGGAAGCTGGTAATGATACATTGTATATAGTTTACAGGAATTAACGAGTCTTACTAAGTATTTTATACTCACTCATGCTACATTTTGATTTCAAATTGTACATGAGATAACAACCGTTGGCAGAAGCTCGAGAGTCATGCAGTTACAAGTGTCTTTTCGATTTCTCATGTCTATTTTCGAGAGTCGTGTACTAAGATCGCCTAAGCTTGCTAATATGTGAACTTGATTACAAGTTGGAGTTGGTGGTGAAAAGGCAGCCAAACAATTCCAAGTGCTTTGCAAATTCAATTCGTATTCTCATAGAATTCTTAAAAGCGCCAAGAAGATGTAATCACAATAATACCAAAAATAGAATATCTTTCATAAAAAATGAGACCCACCAGGTTCTGCCAATAAGTTTTAATCCAAGGTCTTCAATACCGGTGCCTGCTCCGGTGCTCCTTCTCCCTCCCATGTTCTTTATCTCGCTCGAAATCATACTCTCGATCTCGATCACGATCTCGACCCCTGTCCCGCTCTCTGCTTCGACTCCGATGTCTTTCCCTAGGTTCTCTTTCTTTATTTCTGCTACCATCTCGGTCTCGGTCTCGGTCATTCCATTCCCTTCCTTGGTCTCTACTTCTCTCCCTTCTATCCTTCTCAACTACACCTGAAAATGCAAGTTTGCCAAAGATGTAAATATGTAATCAATAGCACAAAGAATTATCATCGACTTTTTCAAGGACAATAGCACGGTGTTAGTCAACCGACACGTACCTAGTTCTTCGAATTCCCATCCAGCCCGCCCAGCACCTGGTATTATCTGACCGGCTTCCATTTGCTGGGATTTAGCACGAAACTTCTTCTTAAGGTTTCCAAACTCATCATACATCTCACCATCATCCTG
The DNA here is from genome assembly GCF_002738345.1 of Cucurbita maxima. Taxonomy (NCBI): domain Eukaryota; kingdom Viridiplantae; phylum Streptophyta; class Magnoliopsida; order Cucurbitales; family Cucurbitaceae; genus Cucurbita; species Cucurbita maxima. Next base: position 86,166 of record NW_019272018.1, read on the forward strand.
ATATTGTAATGAAACGATCATATCACAATCCAAAAACTGTTTTCGTTTTCTCAAAATCATGGTTTCAGCATCTTACTTCTTCAGCTTCACGCCGACGTCGTTTAATCTCCTCCAACTCTTCTTCATCAAGTTCTTTGTAACCTCCACCGCGCCCTCCTCTGTTCAATTATAATTCAAAATAAGAGAAATTTTGTAGTAGGCTAGAAGTATTCATTTCAGGGTAGTAACAACAAGTATAGATTTCCAGTTTCTAAGCTATTCCAAGATATACCAAAATTAAAGTTCAGTATACTGCAGATGAACCCATCAATTTGCTTTAAATTTAATTGATTAAGCTCAGAACTCAATCTCAAAAGTCAAATTCACATCAATTTGTTAGAAAAGCATATACCATATTTTGATCAAATAAAAAGTTGCATTATTTATCTTGAGAAATACACAAAAGAGTTCATGTTATACCTCACGCCACCCTCATTGTGACCCGGTTTGTTTGTGTTACAAATATTGCATTTCGAGCGCTTTGCCCAATTGATGTTACCACACCTGGAACATAAAGCAGAAGGAAGTACCAATATCAACCAGTTACTCAAGCAAGCAGTGTTATCCAAGCAGAGAACAAGATTAAAGCAGAAGGAAGCACCAATATCAACCAGTTACACAAGCAAGCAGTGTCTTTCAAGCAGAGAACAAGATTAAAGAAACAAATAACCGTACGATAGAACACTTCTCCCGAAACTTCAGATTAACATTAACATTAGAGATGCCTCCTTTCCCCATCCCACGATATTCAAAATATTTAATTAAAAGAACACATTCTGAAAGAAACAAGAAAGTAACCATGTAAAGAAAGATAACTTCATAAATTCAGATGTGTCACTGTCTTTAATGCTTATTCTATTCGTTAAGACTAAACCAAAAGTAAAGGGCGGATATAAAGATGTGTGAAATCAAATATTGAAAAGAACTTCCTGTCGTTTGATTCTACACCGAATCATCTTCTTCGCCTTTTTTCTTTTTCTTTGGATGTGTGATTATATCTTCTAACCTATATAATCCATCTTTTTATTATTTTTAAAACATCAATATAATCTACTTTGATCCATATAGTTGCATTGAAAAAATAAACCAATTAATTGGTAGGTTTTACAAAATTAGACTCGAATTCTTAATATACCAAATGATAAAATTGCAGAAAAGAAAACACGAAGGTAAGACAATCCTACAAGTTAAAACTAATGCACGTATAATATGGCGATGGCATATAAGAAAAGGAAGAATATATTTACATTGGACACGGCCAGTCATTTGGACCAAAAAGACCAGTAGGGCCACCAACTGGACGACTATTGCTTCCTGATTCCTGGTTGCCAGTGCCACGGCCCCTGCCACGACCTATAGAGCCTGCACCACTGCCAGCAGCACCAGAAGGTCGGGCACTTCCACACCGGTTACACACACCACGAAATGCAAAATTAACATTGGTACAACTGCCAGTAGGATAGAGCATGAGAAACCATTTCAACAACACTAAATAGAACATAGAATCCAGCCAAGATTGAAAGAAGCAAGAAGAAGCTGCTCACCAATATCACATCACAGACCTTGTATTTGGACACAGCCAATCTCCCTCTTGTTGCCATGCTTTTCCTGGAGGAGCATCACCGCGACCTCTCCCCCTTCCACCGCCCCCGTTCATACCATCCCCAACATTTTCCTCAAAATCAAGAGTATCACCAACAACAATCGGATCGACCCCCACATTAAACGAGACATCATCTTTACTTTTGGACTCAGCTATATGAACTTCAATGATGTTACCATGAAAATCCTTATTGTCAAACCATTCAACAGCCGCTAAAGCTGCATGTGGATCCTCATATGTCACAGTAGCATCTCCTTTAGGCTCATTCGTCGATTTATCACGATACAACCAGATTTTCGGTCTACCTGTTCGCTTGTCTTTCTTTGAAGATTAAGCAAAAAAATGTCCAACAGTTACTATAATAACAATAAAAGCAAAATCCAATGTGTAGAGAAACTGAAAAGGGGTCAACAAAATTGTGGTTAAACTCCCAACCTTCAATAACCCAATTGTACCAAAATATTCAGCAAGCATATTCTCATCAGTCCCAATGGGCAGGTTGCAGATGTAAACAGATCCATTGGAGAGGGCTCCTTTACCCGCATAGCTTGCCATTATTCACCAACTTTCATGAAATCAATATTAAGATCTACACAAAATATAGTCAATTAAAATCTCTAGAAAACCCCATGAGAAACGTATAAATCATCGTGCAGGAGGCGACATGGGTTACAAAAATATAGATCTCAAGTGAAAAAGCAGAGAGGAAAAGGGAGAAAACAGCCGAGAAAAGCGAAAGATTAAGGTATGAAAATAAAGGAAGAAAGGGAAATCGTAGCGAAATTGCAGAAGTGTTGGAAGGATGAATGGTGATTGAATGATAGGTAGTGGAGAGAATGGATGAGAAGTCAGGGAATAGACGTAGGAAGGAGGAGAAGGAGGAGCGATAGGGTTACCTGAGTTCGGTGCTGAGGCTTCGACAATCTCAGACTTTGATTTCTGCACTGTCTGTTATTTTTTTTATTTTTTTTTTTTCTCCGTCCCGAGTTTGATGGGAGTGAACCGGGTCCATGAAAATCATAAACTCCTTCTCATAACGTATATATTTTAATTCGCATGAATTACAGGTTACAGGTCAATTTTTACACTATTTTAACACCAACTTTACTAAACTTTACTCGTAGAATTACAATGAGTTGGAGTAAAAAGAAGACAGAATTTGGAATTCATTTTGGCGTCTCAAATAGAGAGGAGTTAGAATGACGTAACAAAACATACCTCGAAGACAACTTGGAGCCTCGCCAAATCTAGAGATTCATAATGCAACCCTAGTGGTCAATGTTATTCCTTTAGTAGATGACCGTGAGGGTAATAAATTCTTCATCCACTTAGCTGAAGCATTGGAGCCGTTTTGATTTTATTAATAATTAAAACAAAAGTAATAAATAGGAGAGTAAGGACTCTACCTTTCGTACAAACCCTACCTTGCAACACTCATCCAACCATGCAAAAGCTTTCCAACATTCTAACTCGGTCAAAGCTTGTGAGAAGAGAGGTAGTTTCCTTAACCTTTTAGCATTACTATGAGCTAGCCTGACCTACCGATTATAAGCTCCAATGACATAAAATTAATTAATTAAACTCTTTAATTAATAAATTTTCTTTCATTAACTATAAGTAACTCCACTATAGACCTAGAGTTGTGTACTGTGGGACAAGTTATTGTTGGATTTTTCGTCTTAATCTCAAATTAATTAATTAATTGATGTTTTGAGGATAACAAACCTACCTTCAATTGGGAATAACCATTTCGTCTTTTTTGGTTCACTCAAATTAGAGATAAAACAAAGAAGTTTCAGTCTAAACAAGATATATATATATAATAAAAATAAATTTAAAATGTTTTTAATATTTATTTAAAATAATATATATATATTTAAATAAAACATGTGGTCTATAATTTTTTACGATAAATTTAAAAATAAATAAATATTATTTATCGTGGTACACGTTGTTTTAGTAGTCCCGATCAATTCCTATTTTTACAACTGATCACTATTTAAACTCATCACCTTTTCATATTTTTCACCATATACAAGTTAAAAGCCTCTGTTGCTCTCCCTAAAGTTTCCAATTCTATTTCTGGTTTATCTTATTTTGAGAGAGATGTCTATTGTAGTGGAGAAAATTGGAAATCTACTACTTCAGAGAGTTGTGGTGTGTTGTGTGTTTCTATAAAGTTTCAGACAATTTTACCGATTTGATACTGAGCTTTTGAACTCGTAAAAAGAGTGCTGTACCGGTTTGATCCTGAGTCGTGGGAAGGATTGAGTTTACTCTTGCACTCGTAAAAGGAGTGGTGTAGTAGTTGAGCTCTGATCTGAGAAATGAGTCAGAAAGTTTTATTCAAATTCACAAGAGACTTTTGATGAGTGGAGCAGGTCGAGTTTGACCTAACCACTATAAAACTATGAGTGTTATATTTTCTAACCATTTTCCTATTTAAATTCTAAATTTTAAGTTTGATTGCAGGGTATACGTTTTATTGTTATTAAAAAAAATTAATAATTATATTGTTGAAACCCTATTCAACCCTCTAGGGTTTCATATCGATTTATGTCCATTGATATAACCATTACAAACAAGTCGATCTTTCACGAGTTGTTCATAATTATAGCTAGGTCGAAAGTCTATTTTACCCTTGTAATTACATCTTTCACCTTAAGTACCATTCTCTAATGAACAATTTGTTTATGATTCAATCATAAGCTAAGTCCCTCTCGAACCAATGAGAGGATGGTGCCCCATTGTTCAAATCTCGAAATCAGTACTTAAGAGAGCAATTCATCCTTCGGTTGCAAAGACTTGATCCTTAGGCGCATGTCTCAGCAACACAAAACGAGGGTTTCGCTCGTTATAGGACTTGACCAAACATCTCACGACACGAGCTGACGACAACATCTCACGACACGAGCTGACTTGACCAAATTTGTGTCGCCCCTCGCTAGACCACATATTCCTAAACTAGCCCACTTTAAGAAGAAAATTTTAGAAAACTGAGGCACCAATATTTCGAGAGAGAGTTTGAAAGTGTGCGAGGGTTTTGTGTTTACATTAATTATAGTTTGAGCGTTTAATTTGTTGTACAACATTTTCGTCCATAAAAACTAATCCGCAAGAAATGAACCGAAAGGAAATTAAACCAGCAAGCCAACGAGATGCCCGGTTTGGATCGCCTCTGGACCGAACCGAACCGTTACCCCCTCACGTTAACCCCATTAAATGTCGGCCCAATTCCAAGTCCAATTTTAAAACCCTAACCCTAAAATCCTCATCACTTCCTCACAATCATCCGTCGGGACGAACAAACGTCGACCTCCGGCTCAATCCCTTCAACCATCTGCTTCTTTCTTTGAATATCAGCGAAAATGCGACCAATTTTGATGAAAGGCCATGAACGGCCATTGACTTTCCTTAAGTACAACCGGGATGGCGATCTCCTTTTCTCCTGCGCCAAGGATCTCAATCCCACCGTCTGGTTCGCCGACAACGGCGAGCGATTGGGGACTTATCGTGGTCACAATGGTGCCGTTTGGTGCTGCGATGTCTCTAGTATGCTTCACCTTCTTCTTCTTATTTTTTTTTACTTCATGTTCGTTCGGATTGGCTAATTGAGGAATCTGAGACAGCTTTTTATACGTTGCTGCTTAAATTTCAGGAGATTCAATGCGGCTCATCACCGGCAGTGCAGATCAGACGGCCAAACTGTGGAATGTGCAAACTGGACAACAACTGTTCTCTTTCAATTTTGACTCACCTGCTAGGGCGGTTGATTTCTCTGTCGGCGATAAGCTTGCTGTGATTACCACCGATCCTTTCATGGAATTTCCCTCTGCTATTCACGTTAAACGCATTGCCAGAAACCCCTCGGAACGTAAGATATGGTTCTCCTTTCATTTTTTTTTTTTAATTTCTATGATTTTTCTAAGCGTCTCAACGAGGTTCTTATGAACCATCATAGTTCTTTGTTCCATTCAATTCCAGGTGTCTTTTTCTTTCTATTTAGGGATTAATTATAATACTGGCATGTGATGCAGTTGTACTATTTTGAAATATCAATCATGTACTTGAGTTGTATGCATGCAATGAGGGATTTAGTGGCGTTCTTCATGATTATTCCTTATTTCAGTATCCTTCATTTTAGGAAGCTCGATGCAGCAAAATGCAAACTATTTTACTCCCAAGAACAGGACTTCCGTTTTAACCATTCTAAGTTTTCAACATGTGTATTTTACTCCCAATAAATTTAAAGAAGAAACTTATCAGTCAAACGATATTAAGAGTAGATGCTACAATCTATTTGACTGCACGATTTGTTTGTGCTTAGTTAGTGTTGATGCTTGTTTTCCCTTATGACAAGTAATTGGCCTAGGTGGTTAAATGCAAGCTTTGAAAGAAACGTTTCATTTATGCGGTTAAGAGTGAGACTGAGACTTATGTGTGCCTGATCCCAAAAAATAAATAGCTAACCAACTTAAAGACTTCAGCCCCATAAGTCTTGTTACTAGTTTATATAAAGATCGTTCATAACCTGCACTTGATACGCCTTCAGCTCACTGATGACACCCTCTTTATTTGTTCGGTGTATAATTCCTTTAGGAATCTAAATGGATTTTTTTGTCCTTTGAACCATCTGGACCTAAAATAAATCATTTGAAAAGTTCCATCTTTGATGTAAATTATGAGATATCTAAGTTGACATTTTAGGTGACTACGGTGAGGTATGAAGTGAGTCAACTTCCTTGTTCTTACCTTGGTTTTCTCTTGTGGCGTAACTTGAGATTGGTGCATTTTTGGTACTCAGTGGTGTAGAATGCATTTCTCCGTGGAAAAAAAGGCCTTTTATGTTATTTATTTTATTTTTCTCTCTAAAGGGGGGTTGATGTTGATTGAGTCTATGTTGAGTGGGATTCCAGTTACTCTCTTTTCATTATTAGTTTTCCTGCCTCAGTTATTAAGAACATCAAAAGATTATAGAGGAATTTCTTGTGGTATGGTGTGAAGGAGGGTAGTGGGGTTCACTTGATGAGCTTCATTTGACAAAATGGTTGTGGCATTTCTTTCCGGAGTCAAGTGCCCTATCTTATGGTAGAGGGTTATTGTGAGGAAGTATGGGCCTCTCTAAAGAGTGGATTTTTGGTAGTAGGTTGAAATGTTCTTGCAAAAACCTCTTGTATTCCGTTGCTTTGGGTTTCCCTCTATTCTCATAGTCTGTTAAATTTTCTATTCGGGAGGGATTGCATGGAGAGAGATCCTTGTGTGCCTTGTTTCCTCTTCTTTATCATTTATCTGATAAAAGGTTGCATTCAGTATCCTTGTTTTGCCTTCTTTTGATGGTGTCTCATTGTTGCATTCTTTGGGTTTTTGCCAACCCTTCACTGATTGAGAGGAAATTGAGGCTGTCAGTCTCCTCTATATTACCTTTGGTCAAGTGACTCATCATGGGAGAAGAGACTCTAGGGTGGGAGTTCTGAAGCCTTCTGAGGGTTTCTCTTGTTATCTTTCAATTTTTTTCTATATTCGTTGAGTCCCATCTCCCTCCCAAAGAGCCTCTGCCTCTCCTCTCTTCGGAAGGTCAAAATTTCTAAGTGAGAATTCTCGCCTGACAAGTTTTGCATGAGTGGAGGGTGACACTTATGACTACTTAGAAAAGCTTTCATTTTTTTGTGTTCCAGCCGCAATGGTCTGTTCTTTGCAAGAGGTAGGACGAGGACCTCAATCATGTTTTATGGGATTGCCCCTTTGCTTCTTTGGGGTCAGTTCTTTAGGACCTTTGAGGTGGTTCTATTCGTAACATGGGATCTTGTTCTATGTTTGAGGAGGTTCCTTGAGTTCTTTTCATCATAAAGGAAGAGTTTTGTGGCAGACTTGTGTTTTTTAATTATTTTGTGGAGAATCTGGCTTGAGAGGAACAATAGAATCTTTGGATGGGTTGTGAGGTTTGTTGGGGAGCTTTGGGAGGAGATTTAACTTGTCTTTGTGGGTAGCCGTTGATTGGACTTATTTTTTTTGCTTGACATTGTTCTTTTGGATTGGAATCATTTAGTTTTGGGTGAGTTTTGGTAGTGGGCTTGTTTTTTTGTATAGCTTTGTATTTTCTTTCAATTTTCTCAAAGAAAGTTCGGTTTCTTATGTACAAAAAAAGGGAAATCTTTCCAGTGGACAATGTTCTATTTATCAAGTTTGATTAAAATGGATATTTTATTTTTGGCTCTAGAAGAATAATATATGCCTATTAAAGTGTTTCTGATATTCTGCAGAGACTGGTGAATCTGTGCTTCTTCTGACGGGTCCTCAGGGAAGAATCAACAGAGCTGTTTGGGGGCCTCTAAATAAAACAATTATAAGTGCAGGAGAAGATGCTGTTGTTCGCATTTGGGATTCTGAGGTAATGATTGTGATACAATTTAGAGTGTCTTGTGTCAAGACAATGTTACATACGTCATCATTTTTCAGTCTCACATGAATAAAACAGACATTGCATTTTATAAGCAACTTATATTGAGATAACTATAGTTGATGCATGAGTTGATAAAATGAGGGCTAAAAAGTTGGGCATGAAAAAAACAGACATTGGATTTTGTAAGCAACTTATATTTAGATGACTATAGTTGATGCATGAAGTTGATAAAATGAGGGCTAAAAAGTCGGGCTCTTTGATCTAAAGGGTGGAGTACATCCTTACTAGGCATGAAAGGGTTGATATTTAGACGGTCTCTTTGGGAAGTTTTTTAAAGACCATTTTCTTAATATTCATAATAGTATTGAAGAAATCCTTATAAAAAAAAAAAATAATAGTATTGAAGAAATCAAACACTCTGCTAAAAATACTGAACCAGGAAGAATTTGACTTTCCTAAAAAATGTCCCTATGGACCCTTTTTAGATGAAAACTGATATGCCATTAAAAAGGAAGGGAAAAAAAAAAAAAAAAAGACTCAATGAGGACTGATGTATGAAGACAATTTGATTCCTTTCCAACCAAATGTTCCATAACCACCTTCTCCCTAATGATCCACCATTCGACAAGGCATGTCGCCTTTAAATGCCTTCAAAAGAGGCTTTGGAGATGTCATTGAGTCCCACCTCCATTACCTAATTTTGAAGGATGTAATTTCACGTAAACAAAAATGTAAATGATTCTGGTTTGATGAAGATGAAAACACCACCTTCTTCTATAGTATGGTTGATAGACATGGAAGAAAACTCTTATATTAAGATCGTCAATTTAAATTTCATAGCCTTGCCAGCGGCTATTGAGTTAAATTGAAAAGAAATTGCTTCACTTCTCCAAAGATCCTTGTTATGAAAACGAAGGGTTAGATTCATTTCTTCTAACCCCGATCTTTACTGTTCTCAAATATTTACCCTAGAAGCTATTTTGATTGGGACATTACTTCTCACTCCTTTCTAATTAGCTTATAGTGATTCTCTTGGGAAGAAAGTTCTCTTTTGCATAAATCCATTGTTCTAATCCATGGTATTGCTCTTCCATGAGAAATGCATTATTTATTTTTTTATGTTTCTTGGTTAATCTGACTTGTTTCTCACTAAATGTTTAATTGAATTACAGACAGGTAAACTTTTAAAAGAATCAGACAAGGAGACGGGCCATAAGAAAACAATAACTTCCCTTACAAAATCCTCTGATGGTTCGCATTTTCTAACTGGTTCTTTGGACAAGTCTGCAAGGGTACCGTACAGCTCTCCAATTCTTCTTCCTCTCCTCTTATTTTTAATATCTGGCTGATAGACTAAAATGCATCATCACCTTTTATATTTTGGTGGTTAATATACATATTTTTCCTTTTAATTTCAATCCAGCTGTGGGATACTAGAACGTTAACACTTATCAAGACCTATGTGACAGAACGCCCAGTCAATGCTGTTACAATGTCTCCACTTCTTGATCATGTATGTATCTTGAATTGCCAAATGTAACACTGAGGCTGATAATCTGTTTTATGCTCGACTGTTTGGTTGAGGTGATGTTTTAAATGTCTGTCTTTCGGCTCAAATCGGATTTTTTTTTTTTTTTTTTTTTTGTTGGGTTTCAGGTGGTGCTTGGTGGTGGTCAGGATGCTTCAGCAGTGACAACAACCGATCATCGTGCAGGGAAGTTTGAAGCTAAATTCTATGATAAGGTGGGATCTTGTGTCTCACTTTCCTTTTGACCTTATAAAATTAGAGTTAGTTGGGTTGTAGTATTATATTTCTCTTTTTGTGTGATAGGTACTTCAAGAAGAGATCGGAGGTGTGAAAGGGCATTTTGGACCCATTAATGCTCTGGCTTTCAATCCTGATGGGAAGAGGTATGTATGCTGTGTTGCACTGTCATTGTAGTAGTAGTATTGGCTGGTATTTGAAATGCTTATCATGTTCATGGGCTTTGGTTTTTCCTTTGTAGTTTTTCAAGTGGAGGTGAAGATGGTTATGTAAGACTGCATCATTTTGACCCTGATTACTTCAACATCAAGATTTAATTGAAGTTGGTGGAGGAGAGGGCATGCGTTGGTTGTATTAATGGCTTTACTTATTGTATTTAACCTTGCCTCCTTGACTTTTGCTGTGGTCGTGATTATTTGATCAAATTTCAATTTTGTGACTTGATAAGAGAAGAGAGGCAGAGAGCCAAACAGTGATATGTAATTCATGATGGGACACAAATGTTGTCCCTGAACTAAATCTTAAAAGCCCCAAACGCTTCATCATTTCATCCTAATCCCAATGCCCAATTTCCATGTACATCTCATTTTCTCATTTCCATAATCAACCTCATGGATGTTACCTTTTTGTTTATCAAATTTAACTCCTAGATTTTAGTTTGTATCACAGTAGTTCTTAGTCATTAAAGGCGTATGAAAATTGATATTCTATTTTCTTAAATAATGGATGTCGTCTACGTTATTGATAATATTGATCATGAGTGACTTGAATGATAATACTTAAGTTGATCATCAATGTGAAGCAAGAACGATATCGATTGATATTTATCTAGTTCGAAACTTAAGGATAATTTTAGTGTTGGTGGAAAGTAAATGATTTTAAATACCAAGTTTTATAAAAAATTGTCTAAGATATTTTTGTCTTTTCAATATCTACTCTAGCTCCCTGAATCAATATTTAGTACATGTAGGAGAATTATTAATTTTAAGTTCTTTGACACTTTAGAAGTTTTGATATTTACATAAAATTGAATTTGTATAAAATTACGGTCGTTAGATTTTTCCTAAAAACTTCAAAATTTGGAAATTTGTTCTAAAATCGTAACATATTTCTTATTCATTTATTACATTGTTATATCAATATTTATATATTTTTTTTCATATAATTTAAAGCCCTCCAAATTCATCTATATCATACTTGTAGTTTTTATTTTTGTTACGCATGATTGGTTTAAACTTACTATTTATTGTTGTATGGTATTTTCTTTAATTTTAAAGTAAGCAAATTCGAACTACGTTAGTATGACAATTCTTACTTCTTGTTGTGATTTTATTGATGAAGCTTTTAATATAATTATATAAAATTATATGGAAGGGTGGATAAATAAGAGTTCTTTGAAAAATTAAAAAAATATTGAACAACTCAATAACTCAACCTAATTCTCGAAAATAGAGGATTGAGTTGAATTGGGTTGGGAAACAATTTCAAGGTTACCAATCAAACCAACTCAGACTTTTAGATAGGTTAAGAAAAATTTCCTAACCCAGTGACCCATGTACATGTCTAATCTAACATGTCGAACTTGGAGATATTTACGAGTTATCATATTATCTATGATTCATCAATCATATATATATATATATATATATATATTTATCAATTTGATTATTATTAACAATAGACCTTGAGAACATTTTTCAATAACGATAAATCCAAAATTTTACATTATCATTAAATTATGTATTTTTCTCAATTTGACAAATCAATAATGAAAATAGAAAAAGATTGACCTAATATTGAAGTATATACAAAAGAGTTATTTAACAACGTACTATCATTATCATTCAATATCAAAATGGAAAACAAACCATTGATAAATACACTATTATTTTAGTGACTTTAGATTTATTTTTTTTAAATCTTATTCAAATGTAATATTATTATCATTTAGGGTTAATATGAAATTTTTATTTTATTAAAATCTCAAATTAAAATATGTTCTACTAAGAAATAGATATTCATTGGTATGAGGCCTTTCGGATAAGTCCAAAGCAAAGCCATGAGAGCTTATGATCAAAGTGGATAACATCATACATGGTAGAGGGTCGTGATTCCTAACACTACTCGTTTATTCTAGAAAAAAATCTCAAATTATAAGAATTAAATTCATTTTTCTAAAATTCAATTAATAAAAAAAAAACCTTTTGTTTTATAGTCCCTGGATGTCAATGTCACTAAGCTTTTGTATAGTGTGAGAGTCACCATTGGTGGCCACCAACAAGTCAATGAAATTCTGTTCTTTGATTTATGCCAATATTCATTGCACATTCAACGAATTAATTTTATAAACACAATTATTATTATTATTATTATTATTATTATTATTTTATAACTAATATTTGGTTGAAATGTCAATTTAGTCCAAAAGTTATAACAGGTTACGGTCGATATCATCACTATCATCAATATTGCCACTATCATCAATAGTTCAGTAATGACTCTATTTTTTTCTAATAAAATATGCATGATATGCCTAATATGTGCAGAAATTAATTTAGAATATTCACATGTAAAGATTGTCATGGATTTTAAACGTTCACAAAATTAATTTACAATAAAAGTAACATTGGTGCTAACCGAGAGTGGAATTGAAATAGTAAGTTCTCTGGGATTGGCTTTGGGCCTTTCCTGCGCAGCTTAGGTGGAGGGCGAAGAAAGCCCCCTTCCAGGGGGCCCAAGCCATCAGTGAGATACCACTCTACAAGGGCTAGAATTCTAACATTGTGTTAGAACCTACGGGCCAAGGGACAGTCTCAGGTAGACAGTTTCTATGTGGCGTAGGCCACCCAAAAGGTAACGGAGGCGTGCAAAAGTTTCCTCGGGCTAGACGGAGATTGACCCTCGAGTGCAAAGGCAGAAGGGAGCTTGATTGCAAGACCCACACTACTCGAATTTAAAATAAAGCAACTCCTTGATCAATCTAATCTAAGGGCTACTACACCAAATACAAATGCGACTACCTTAGTTCCACTTACATTGCCTTTACAGTGATATTGTCATCCATACATGGGTGTCTTACCTTTACCTAAAAAAGATGTAGCACGCGGCTTGACTATATAAAAATACTTATAAGTATCCTCGTTGTTTGTGTCAGGAAATGAAATCACATGTAATCTTGGAGAGACTTTCTTTCCATAAAATATCATGGTTTTTGTCTCTACTTTCTAGTATAGGCATGGTTGGACGTGTAATACTTCTCTACACACAGCACACACACACATGCATGGACCAAGTCATCTCGTATATATACCCCCTGAGCCTGTCTACAGGCTAACGTACAATCATGCTACTAGAAGCCATAGAGAGAAAGGAGCGCACATAATATCATGATTTATATAGTATCGTAGTGTATATATCCGTACTAATCATAACGGGGAAGTACTCCGATACACGTGATGTATAAAATGAATTAGATCCATAATTTCAAATCATGGTACATATTTATGATGCAAATCATACCTCAATTTCTTTTCATGACATAATGCTCCTATGAGATAAGTATATGCATATTGGACATATCTTTCATGGTTAACATGCATGGTTTATCAATATCTCGTAGACATAGTGTGAACATGCTAATATAATATATGTGGTGTGATATATGGAGGTTTCATGCGTCATATAATATTAATATCATAACATAGTTGATTTCACAGCATAACCATATCATACCATAAATTGTCACATAATACAACATACATCAAACACTATAACTTCATAAAATATGACACGTACGGGGGAATAGGGTAAACCAAGCTTGTGGGTGTCCAACCATAGAACCACTTACTTGGTTGGCCTAAGCCAAATTCATTACACTTTTAATGCTAGATCGAATTTTCTCCTTGATGTTCTATTCCACCTAAGGAGTCCCACAACATCGTGTTATAACATGTTAACTAATTTAATTCACCTAAGGACATCAATTGTCCCAAACTTTTGACTCGAAGTACTTTAAATTGGCTAAAACATAGCCTTAGTGACTTAAAATACCTCCAAAAGTGTCAAAGGTGGTTCCATAAGGGCTTCTTGCATTATAACTTCGATAGAGGGTCACTTACTAAGTATTCTTAAATACTCAAGCCTCGTACTACTATATTTTCAGATAAAGACAAGGCGCCCCTGTAAGGCTGACGGATGCATCGCAATCCGAGACTGTAGCTCATGCATAGGATAGATTCGTATTTCGTTTAGTAGTATAAGTTAGTATAGGTTGAATTGTATTTTCATTTAATTGTTTAGTACGTGATGTTTCCTTATGTATTGTTTTCCTTTGTTTTTCTTTGTATTAATTTTATTCCAAGGTGACAGATGAGACATGCAAATTAATGTTGAAGTTATAATAAGGGTTCAATGAAGTTATTCCACATTAAATGTTCAGGTTATATGTATGGTAACGACCTTAGGTTATGTAAGGAAATTTAGGGTCATTACATAACATCATCTCATTAGAAATTATCTTCGTAAACTTAGCCAGATACCCTTGACACAAAACCATAAATTCATATTAAATCTGAATGAGCAACCCCGTGGGTCGGTTACTACTAAGTTTGGTGGTGTGGTTTCTCCCCTATCTTAGACAGATTTACGGTGGCACGAGCATGTTCAGGAAGCATGGGGTCGTTTCCACACATACTGGGGGCACTAATCTTGAGTTATCTACCCATGCAAACCCTTGACACATAACCATAAAGTCATACTAAATCTGAATGAGCAACCTCGTGGGTCGGTTACTACTAAGTTTGGTGGTGTGGTTTCTCCCCTATCTTAGACAGATTTACGGTGGCACGAGCATGTTCAGGAAGCATGGGGTCGTTTCCACACATACTGGGGGCACTAATCTTGAGTTATCTACCCATGCAAACCCTTGACACATAACCATAAAGTCATACTAAATCTGAATGAGCAACCCCGTGGGTCGGTTACTACTAAGTTTGGTGGTGTGGTTTCTCCCCTATCTTAGACAGATTTACGGTGGCACGAGCATGTTCAGGAAGCATGGGGTCGTTTCCACACATACTGGGGGCACTAATCTTGAGTTATCTACCCATGCAAACCCTTGACACATTACCATAAAGTCATACTAAATCTGAATGAGCAACCCCGTGGGTCGGTTACTACTAAGTTTGGTGGTGTGGTTTCTCCCCTATCTTAGACAGATTTACGGTGGCACGAGCATGTTCAGGAAGCATGGGGTCGTTTCCACACATACTGGGGGCACTAATCTTGAGTTATCTACCCATGCAAACCCTTGACACATAACCATAAAGTCATACTAAATCTGAATGAGCAACCCCGTGGGTCGGTTACTACTAAGTTTGGTGGTGTGGTTTCTCCCCTATCTTAGACAGATTTACGGTGGCACGAGCATGTTCAGGAAGCATGGGGTCGTTTCCACCCACATTGGGGGCACAAATCTTGAGTTAACTACCCATGGAGTCCCTCGTCCCATTTTAACATCATGAGCTAAGTTACTTATGCAGTCCCTCGTCCCCTTTCAAGACGAGTTTACGAAATTGCAACGTAGGCTCACGACCCCTTTCTACACACAATAGTAACTCCCCAAATAGCCACGACGAGTCATCCAATTTGACCTTGGCCAAGCTTGATGGTAAGGTTCCTCGATTCCTACTACTTGGCAAGTAGGGGTGTACATTCAACCCGACAATTCGGACCAACCCAACCCGAACTATAAGGGTTGGGTTGGGTTGGATTAGCATTTCGGGTAGAGTTGTGTTTATTTTTCTGAACCCGAATTGAATCATTTCTGTTTCGGGTTCATGGGACAAAACCCTCGAGTTGACCAAAGCGACCCAATGCAAATAAAAATATATTAACTATATTAAGAATTATTCATTATTTATAGGTTTGTCAAAGTGGCATTTCGGCCTAGATCCACGCCCTATTAAACCAAAATTGGGATTATCCGCAAATCCCGTTAAACCATTTCATTGAAGTATCATATTCTAAATGTAAATGTATTTATTATCTATTTGTTTCAACATTATTATATCTCATTTATATATATTTTTAATTTTGTTGCAACATTATTATATCTCACTAATATGTTAGAATTTTCGCTTCTTGTTTTTTATTAAATTTGTCTTTTTTTTTTTGTGAATAAATATACATCGGTGTTTGTTTGTGAACTTTTAATATATTTTATCTAAGATTGTGTCCGAATAATTATAAATAGTAGATTAATAAAAATTTAAAAGAAAATTGACAACCCAACCCGAGCCCAACCCTAAAATAGAGGGTTGGGTTGGGTTGTGAAAAGTTTTGGGTTGGGTTGGGTTACCAATCCAACAAACCCGAACTTTTGGGTTGGATAAAAAAAAATCCCTCAACCCAACCCAACCCGGACAATGTACACCCCTATTGGCAAGGGAACTACTAATAAGGATCCACGTTGTTCCAATTGTTCCAACTAGACCTATTACACGATCTAAGGCCAAGAAGATTCAACAAGCATTCATTCTTCACCTACAAAATTGGATATGATCATTTCAAATGTTACAAGTTGATTTGATGGAGGAAAACCCATTTGGAGCTTCAGGAGTGAATATTTGCACGGTTGAACTAGCAGATGAAGTTGCAAACATTATATCATGAGTTGTTAGAAAATTTCATTTATTTTTAATTTCATAAAGTTTGTAAGGGTCAAATGGTCAAATTGACTTCGTCTTTTTGTGGAGATTTAAGGGGATCGGGATTAAATCCCGGCCACTAACTTCTTTGTTGGAGATTGTTGGAGAGACTATAAATATCCACAAATTATCATGTAAAAATCAGATTTGTGATGAATGAAATTGATCTCTCAAACTGAGACATTCCCTCTTTAGAAATTCGAGTATCATCTTTGTCATTTCTAAGTTTCAAGTCATTCTTGTTGTAGATTACATCCAAGTCATTTAATCAAGTCTTGATCAAGTTCGATTGTGGAATGACTCAATATAGAACAAGGTTCTAAATCTTGCTCGTATATCCATGATAGTAAGAGGTAATTCAAGTTCGATTGTGGAGTGACTCAATTTAGAACAAGGTTCCAAATCTTGCTCATACATCCATGATAGTAAGAGGTAATCTAATTCTAGCCTTATCTCTTAGTTGATTCGAATTTTGTATAAGGAGACGTTAATTTCTTTGATTCAAGGGTTCTTGCTTCAAATCTTGTTCGTACATCCATGATAGTAAGAGGTAATCTAATTCTAGCCTTATCACTTAGTTGATTCGAATTTTGTATAAGGAAACGTTAATTTCTTTGATTCAAGGGTTCTTGCTTCAACAAAAGCTTGTATCGTTGAGCTGAGGATTATGGTTGTCTTATCCATTGCTCTAATAAATTGCTCTATTGCTATAGAGCCATTGATAAGCCAATTTGGAATCAAAGCAATTGATAAGGCAACCCTGAATCTAGGCAATTTTGTATCAATTGCTCTAATATGAATTGGATTAGGATACCAAATTGGCTTCTTATCAATTGCTCTTATGCCAAATTGGCTGAGGATTAGGATTGTCTTGCTCTATACCAAATTGGCTTATCAATTGCTCTAAGCCATCAATAAGAGAAATTGATAAGGCAACCCTAATCCTCAGCCCAATGATCCAAGCTTTAGTTGAATCAATAACCTTTGAATCAAAGAAATTAGCACTCCCTTCTACAAAATTAGAATCAACTAAGAGATAGACTAAAATTAGAAAACCTTTGTAATAGCACAAAAATAAATAAACAAATAAACAAATAAAAAAACTTTATAAAAAAATTAAAATAATAATAATAATAATTAATTAATTAATTAATTAAAATTAAAATTAAAAAAAAAAATCTTTCCCCACCTCTCCCATTAACGTCTCATCCATTCCCACAATTATCTCTCATCGACCCATCCTTAAGCTAATAAAAAAAAGAAACAGAAAAACAACAATGGGAGAAGTAAAATGGCTTTCATATAAACATATGGCATATTTAGAGATTTCCTTTTCCTTTATAGTTATGGTTATAAGAAATAAATTAATTTAGGATCAAATCTTCTTTCATATGTTAAGTCTGTAATAATCTGATCCCATATACAATTGATTAGATTTTTGTTAGCATTTTAAGTTATACGAAATGAGGTTATAAGGTTAGATTCAATAAAATTTTAGTTGGCAGATCTATAAACTAAAAGATCGTAGCCTAACAATGGACTTAAATTTGGTCAATAATATCTATTTACACAATTGAAAAACCAATGAAAATAATTAGAGGGAGATGAAGGGAGATTGAGGAAAGATTTGTTGAACATAATTTAACAATAAAACAAAAAATATTAGGGTGCATGAGCTCCTTCCAATTTTGTCTAACAGAAAATATGAGAATTTTAAGATGACCAATGTAAATTAGGGAAATAATTGTATAGAGTTCAAACTTGAAACCGATGTCATGAGCTCATATAGGTTGACTCGGATTTCAAAGGACCGAATCAAACTTTCATTAAAAATATATTTGTGACAACGACTTAAGCGAACCAGGTTAGTGACTTTACTATCGACATGGTTATATTTGATGTTGACACGTGCCATGTGGTTCTGCACGTGTCATATTTATTGATATGTGTGAATTATCTGTGGATCGATATGCTTCATATATGTTATGTTATGTTATAACATGTGGATTGTATGATAATAATTATGGTACGATGTCCTCAAGGATATGTTTGAAATAGGATACGAGAAGGATGCACAAAACGAAATGTAACAATAGGAGTAAGATAAGTTCATGAAACGTTATTAGGTTACATACCGGAGTGCTATGGATAGGAGTGATTGATGAATGAATACGGTTAGGCTATGGGTAGAAAGGGATAGGTTTGTGATAGATTGATAGAACGATAGCGTTAAGATACGTTCTTGTGATGATATGACTAAGGTACATTACATAAAGATATGTTTGTGATAGGTATATGAACGTTAAGGTTATGGTAAGTTAGAGAACAATATGACTATGAAGTGTTTACGTTATGACTTGTTTATGATATAATAAATTGTATGCTAGATTATTGTGCTTAAGTACGTAGTCATGTGAACGTGAATGTATGCTATGTATGCTGTTTAGTCTGATGTGATGTGTAATGCATGTAACGATATGTTCTTGAATGGTTATGGCATGATTGTATGGAATGTTTGAATGTAAACAGCATGAATTGTATGACATGAAATACGGTAAACTGTCTGGAATCATAACCCCGATAGGAATATGTATGAAATGTAAATTGAAAATGAGAAGGACATGAAGCATGACAGGGGGGTTATGTTCATTAATGATAAATGTAGAAGTAGTGGGGACCTCATCCATTATGTGTGTTCATGCATCTGGGGGAACAATTGTTATGCTTTAACAGGACAACGATCGTTACATCACGAGGGTACGGACGTGTACATCCATGGCAGGACAACGATCGTTATGCTTTGCATAGCGCTACCGTGACCGTTACTAATTTTAACGGGTCCCTGCATAAGGGACTCCCAGAGTATGTCCACCAGATAAGAAAAGTGGCCCAACGATGTGCGAACTAGCTTGTGAGCCCATACTCGCACGTATGGGCTGTGAATAGAGTATATGGTACACGTCCACAATTACCCGTTAGGACAGCACCGTAGGAAAAACGAAACAAAACGAAACAAAACGAAAGATAGGTCCCATCATTTTATTGCATGTGATTGTTGCATTTAACCCTAATAGTGGGGTCACTTACTGAGTATTTCTTTAAATACTCAAGCCACGTGTTACTACATTTTTCAGGTTAAGACAAAGCATTCATGTACGGCTCACGACGACATCGCAACTCGAGACCATGACACATGCATAGGGTAGTGGTATTTATTTTCTTAGTCTTAGGCTAGAGTATGATGTTTTTTTAACTTAACTCTTATTCATTTTTATTTAGTCTTTTGTTGTGTCGTTTTAAAGATGTTTTCGAAACACGTAAGTCAATGGTTGTGTTTTAAGATAAAGGTTATGTTTTATGGAATTTAAATGAAGTCTTCCGCATTCAATGTTTATGGTATGTTTACAGAAACAACCTTAAATTAAGTATAAAATTTTGGGTCGTTACATTTACGATCAAAGATCTAGAAGCAATATTTGGAACTTTGTTCTAAATTGAGTCACTCCACCATCGAACTTGATCAAGACTTGATTGAATGACTCAGATACAATCTACAACAAGAATTGTTTGAAACTTGAAACGACAAAGATGATGTTCTAAATTGAGTCACTCCACAATCGAACTTGATCAAGACTTTGATTGAATGACTCAGATGCAATCTACAACAAGAATTGTTTGAAACTTAGAAACGACAAAGATGATGCTCGAATTTATAGGGGGAACATCAATTTGAGAGATCAATTTCATTCATCAAATCTGATTTTTACATAATAATTTGGGGTATTTATAGTCTCCACACAAAAGAAGTTAGTGGCCGAGATTTAATCCCGACCCCTTAAATCTCCACAAAAAGACAGAGTCAATTTGACCAGGACCATTACAACTTTATGAAATTAAAAATAAATAAAGTTTTCTATCTCATGAAATGATGCTTGCAACTTCATCGGCTATTTCAACCGTGTAAATATTCACTTCGAAGCTCCAAATAGTCCTTTCTCAATCGAATCAACTTGTAACACATGAATGATGGTTGAACCAAGCCTATCCAATTTTGTATATGAAGAATGAATGCTTGTTGAATCTTCTTGGTTTTGGACCGTGTAATAGGTCTAGTTGGAACATTTGGAACACCGTGATCCATATCAACAGTAAGATCTAAAGTACTGATGTACCAAAAGGGAATAGAAGGTAGTTGGGCTTTGGTGATACCATTACGCTATTAGTGGCCTGGTAAGTTTTCTTAAATTTCATTAGGTGTCGTGGAGCTTTAGTAAGTTCTTAGGGCGTCTACATTTTAACTTCAAACTCACATTTCTAGGACACTCGAGACTAGCTTCCTGAGCTAATCTAATTTCTAAAAGCATTGTTGCTTTAACGACTGATCACTGCTCACGATATTAGAAATTAGCAAATTACCAAAATATCTCTAAACTTTAAAAGAATTACAAAAATTTTGCTGCTAACAAAATCAGATCCTCTGCCGTGGAAAAATAGCTTTGGTGATAAAGAGCTTAACACCTCATTCTTATTATTTTTCAATATTCAATATGAAAAAAAAAAAAAAAATTGTCTAATTCAAAACCACTTCTCTCCCACTTTTCTCCCACTTCACACCTTGGAACACACAATTCTTAGAGAGAGAACCACACAATTCTTAGAGAGAGAACCTTTCGCATCTTATAAACCTGAGACGACAAATGGCTAGAGAGAGGAAATGTTCTTTTTTTAGGGTACCCCTGGCAACAGATTCCGTGGAGACAGGGTGGGGCCTATAACACAAAAGATTAGAGCACGTAGCTACGAACCACGGGGTCGGGTGTTCAAATACTTCCTTGCCCACAACCGACCAAAAAAGGAAGGACTTTTCCCTCTAAGGGTAGGAAAATCATGATCGGGATACTTTTGGTACATAATCTACTGTATCTTGAAATCTAGCCGTTGGATCTCCCTCAAAATTGGATATGATCTAGAATGTTCACAACTCATCACAACCAACTGTGAAAATTCAAAACTAAACGAAAAAATCCAAAATGATCAACTGTGGAATCATGACGATTGTGGATGTTTCAAAGGAAGTGGATCCTTCCCCTATAATTTATGAGCCATGTGCGTTCATTTGGAATGAGAAGCAAGCAACACCGATCCTTCAATCTTGAGTTATAAGCTTTTCATTTTTGGGTTTCGAGTTCTTGAGTTCCTTCAAAATTCGAGAGTTATGGTCCACAATTTACCTTCAAACCTTTTTCTATACCTTATAAATATGATTATCCATAGGTCTGATGAAGGAAGCAAGTGCTGAAAACGCCACAAACTATTTTCCCAATTCGGTCAACCATTGAAGGGGTCTAAATGAGCTTTGAAAATTCAAGGATACACATGAATTCGTCGTGTGAGACCTAGCCCAATTTCTACACCTCCAAGGGACATTTCTATAGAAGATCTCAAAGGACAATAACTATAGGAGCATGTCCCATTATTGAAATTTAATATCAGGTAAGTGTTTTGGGAGTAAAACTCAAACTCTTGTTTCCAACTCATTTTATTCAAATTTGAGGCTTTCACTAGCCTTAGGAAACTAAATAGAGCATATTTGATGAAGTATTTAAGGGTTAATTCGTTCGAGAACAAGCTACCCAGAAGGATCAAACTTTACACTCTAAGTTGAGTTATTGACCGAGGTTGGAATTAAAAATTGGCCACACTAATACAAAGTTGTCCTTCCAATTTAAGTCATTTATCTTGAGAGGAGTACAAGGAGGAATTATTGTGAGAAATTGCAGCTGGAAAGTGTCCCAATAGTCGTATCCAATAACAAGTTCCTGTCAATCGTCTTCCACAAATAATCGAGACTTTGACAAACTTTGAGAACAGATAACTTAGGCTATTGTCCACACAAAGGTGAGATATCATACACTAACTCTTCTATGAAACCCTATCTTAAAGTTTCATAAAATAATTGAGGGGAAAATATCCTAAAATGGGCCAGAAAGAGGACGTTGACTATCCTAAAATGGGCCAAAAAGAGGACGATGACTAGGCTAGTCAGCCTAGAAACCAACCCCTTCTAGGTTTTTCATCAAATTAAACCACTTTAGATTGATTCTAAATAATTCTCCATGGTTCTAGAAACTAAACTCCATAAGGAACCTCACAAAGAAAATATTTTAGGAAATCAAGTACCGGCAAGTTTTTGAGAAATGAGACTCTGAACACAGGTTAGTAGCCATCAGGGACTTTTCTTGATGTGAGCCTTGAGTTAAGTATGAATGAAGAGAATATAGAAAAACACTAAGAACTATGAGCTAAGGGCCCAAACAAAGCATTTCGCTCGAACCATGAGCTAAGGGCCCAAACAAAGCATTTTGCTCGAGAATCAAGTAAAGTTAAAATAACCCACTAAATAAACTTTGTTGCCCATGTAATTTTAAATTTGAGGAGAATCCAGTAAAGCTAAAAT
The DNA here is from genome assembly GCF_002738345.1 of Cucurbita maxima. Lineage (NCBI taxonomy): Eukaryota > Viridiplantae > Streptophyta > Magnoliopsida > Cucurbitales > Cucurbitaceae > Cucurbita > Cucurbita maxima. The sequence continues at coordinate 109,137 of NW_019272018.1, forward strand.
AACCCACTAAATATATTTGGTTTCAATTTGAGCATAACGTGAAAAGTTATATATGAATTTTTGTGGTCATCGGATAAGGTTAAGTAGCTAAAACAAGTGATAGCATAAAATGACCATAATACTCCTATACTATAACACTTACGGTTCACAACCTTAGTGACTTCCGAACAATTTGAAACTTTATACATGATCTTAAATCATGACTATTAAGGTACTAGTAAATGTCCATGTTTATTGAATCATAGTTGGATTCAACTCGACTCTAATACTAACTGTCACAATTGCACTTTTCTTGGCAGCGGATTTGATGATTATGTGGCACTCACTCTCACTGGATCGTGTCGCCTACAGTCGGGCAATGTATGTTCAAGCCTCTAGCCCACTTTTGAAAAGAAGATTTTGAAAGAGAGTTTGAAAGCAGGATTGAGAGTTATAATGGAAAACAATGTTACATAACTCAAAAAAAACAAAAAAAAAAAAAAAAAAAAAAAAAAAAAAAAAAAAAAAAAAAAAAAAAAAAAGCAACACAACGACTTAAATAGCATATACTTTCTGGGTAAGGAGAATTTGAAAACTAATCGCATTCCCCTATAGTACATTTTGAGGCAACTAAGTTATAACAGGCCTAGACATGATTTCATCGAACGATCATACATAATCTAGGTGGGAGGAGTTAACGACTAGTCGCATCCCTCTATATTACATTATAGGGCATTTCATGCCTACTAGGTGTAGACATGATTCTATCAAAACATCATGCACTTAGAAAAGACAAGAAGGAATTTATACATCATGAAAGGAGTAAAGGAAAGCAATAAAGTGACATAAGTCAAGGATTTTAGCGTGTAACTGGCATGCGGCCATAGGAACACGTCTTGAACAAGCATGATCGTGACACTGAGCACAAGAACGGAAAAATAATGAATATGGTTAGAAATATATTATCAGACAAGCAAGTTCCAATGAATTTCTGAGCAGAAGCAGTAAACTAGACAGTGCATATGCTCAATAGAAGTCCTACAATGGTAGTGAAAGATATGACTCCTAAGGAGGCTTGGAGCGGTGTAAAACCTAATGTTGATTATTTTCAAGTTTTTGGATGCATTGGTCATGTTCATGTGTCAGACGATAAGAAAAAGAAATTAGATGACAAAAATTTTCAGTGCGTGCTATTAGGGATGAGTGAAGAGTCAAAAGCATCTAAACTCTATGATCCAATGCCCAAGAAGATAATCGAAGTAGAGATATGATTTTTCAAGAAAATAAGTGTTAGGATTGGAAAAAAATAATGAATAAGCTAACGAAGGCATCACAATCCAAGACTGTGGCACATGCATAGGATATATTCGTATTTTGTTTAGTAGTATAGGTTAGTATAAGTTGAATTGTATTTTCATTTAATAGTATAGGTTAGTTTAAATTGAATTTACAATTTCATTAGTAGCGTAGATTAATATAGGTTGAATTGTATTTCTATTTAATTGTTTAATACCGAATGTATTGTTTTCCTTTGTTTATTTCTTTGTATTAGTTTTATTCCATGGTCATAAATGAGACATGCAAATTATGAAGTTATAATAAGGGTTCAATGAAGTTAATTTTGCATTAATGTTCAGGTTATATGTATGGTAACGACCTTAGGTTATGTAAGAAAATTTAGGTCATTACATAACATCATCTCATTAGAACATTATCTTCGTAAAGTTAGACAGCAACCCTTGACACATAACCATAAAGTCATACTAAATCTGAATAAGCAACCCCGTGGGTCGGCGACTACTAAGTTTAGTGGTGCGGTTTCTCCCCTATCTTAGACAGATTTACGGTGGCACGACCATGTTCAGGAAGCATGGGGTCGTTTCCACACACACTGGGGGCACTAATCTTGAGTTAACTACCCATGTAGTCCCTTGTCCCCTCCCGGGACCAATTTATGGAATCACGATCTCGACCTTTGTCCCGTTTTAACATCATGAGCTAAGTTACTTATGTAGTCCCTCGTCCCTTTTCAAGATTAGTTTACGAAATTGTGGCGTAGGCTCACGACCCCTTTCTACACACAATAGTAACTCCCCAAATAGCCACGACGAGTTATCCAATTTGACCTTGGCCAAGCTTGATGCTAAGGTTCCTCGATTCCTACTACTTGGAAAGGGCACTACTTATCCACGTTGTTCCAAGTGTTCCAACTAGACGTATTACACGATCCAAGGCCAAGAAAATTCAACAAGCATTCATTCTTCATCTACAAAATTGCATAAGATCCGTTCAACCATCATTTCAGGTGTTACAAGCTGATTTGATTAAGGAAAGACTATTTGAAGCTTCATAAGTGAATATTTGCATGGTTAAACTAACGAAGTTGTCAGCATCATTTCATGAGTTGTTAGAAAATTTTATTTATTTTTAATTTCATAAAGTTTGTAAGGGTCAAATGGTCAAATTGACTTCGTCTTTTGGGGAGATTTAAGGGGATCGAGATTAAATCCCGGCCACTAACTTCTTTTTTGGAGAGACTATAAATACCCATAAATTATCAGGTAAAATTTAGATTTGTGATGAATGAAATTGATCTCTCAAACTGAGACGTTCCCCCCTTAAAAATCTGAGTATCATCTTTGTTATTTATAAATTTCAAGCAATTTTTGTTGTAGATTGCATCTGAGTCATTCAAGTTCGATTGTGGAGTGACTCAATTTAAAACAAGGTTCCAAATCTTGCTTCTATATCTTTGATATAATAGTAATCTAATTCAGCCTAATCTCTCGGTTGATTCGAATTTTGTATAAGGAGGTGTTAATTTCTTTTTTATTCAAGGGTTCTTGCTTCAACAAAAGCTTAGATCGTTGAGCTAAGAATTAGGGTTGTCTTATCCATTGCTCTTATCAATTGTTCTATTGTTATAGAGCAATTGATAAGCCAATTTGGTATCAAAGTAATGGATAAGGGAACCCTAAATCTCAGTCAATTTGGTATCAATTGCTCTAATACCAATTGGCTGAGGATTAGGGTTGTCTTATCCATTGCTCAATTGTTACCGAGCAATTCAATAGAGCAATTGATAAGCCAATTTGGTATCAAAGCAATTGATAAGGGAACCCTAAATCTCAGTCAATTTGGTATCAATGGCTCTAATACCAATTGGCGGAGGATTAGGGTTGCCTTATGAATTGCTCTGATAGCAATTGATAAAGAGATATTGATAAACTCTAATCCTCAGCTCAATGATCCAAGCTTTTGTTGAATCAAGAATCCTAGAAACAAAGAAATTAACAACTCCTTATACAAAATTCGGATCAACCCTAGAATTAGATTACCTTGTACGATCAAAGATCTAGAGCAAGATTTAGAACCTTGTTTTAAATTAAGTCACTCCACCATCGAACTTGATCAAAGCTTGATTAAATGGCTCAAATGCAATCTACAATCAGAAACGACAAAGATGATGCTCAAATTTCTAAGGGGAATGTCAATTTGAGAGATCAATTCCATTCATCACAAATCTGATTTTTACATAATAAATTGCGGGTATTTAATCCCAATCCCCTTAAATCTCCACAAAAGACGAAGTCAATTTGACCACTTGACCATTACAAACTTTATAACGGTATGAAATAAAAAATAAATAAAGTTTTCTAACCACTCATGATATGATGTTGGCAACTTCAAATTTGACCATTTGACCATTACAAACTTTATAACTTTATGAAATTAAAAATAAATAAAGTTTTCTAACAACTCATGATATGATGCTGGCAACTTCATCTGCTATTTCAACCGTATAAATATTCACTTCTGAAGTTTCAAATGGTCCATCCTCAATCGAATCAACTTGTAACATATGAAATGATGGTTGAACCGAGCTTATCCAATTTTGTAAGTGAAGAATGAATGCTTGTTGAATCTTCTTGGCTTTGGACCATGTAATAGGTCTAGTTGGAACATTTGGAACACCGTGATCCTTATCGACAGTAAGATCTAAAGTACTGATGTACCAAAAGGGAATAGAAGGTAGTTGGGCTTTGGTGATACCATTACGCTATTAGCAACCTTGTAAGTTTTTTAAATTTCTTTAGGTGTCGTGGAGCTTTAGCAAGTTCTTAGGGCGTCTACATTTTAACCTCAAACTCACAAGACACTCAAGACTAGCTTCTTGAGTTAATCTAATTTCTAAAAGCATTGTTGCCTTAACCACTGATCACTGCTCACGATATTATGGTGCTCAGTTTACTGGAAAGTTCTGCTCAAGTCAATATGAAAACGGCCTAACTCTATCACACTATTCTTAATTTAGTACTGTAATACCCGAAGAAAATAAGGCATCCAATAAGGACAAGGTATAGTTTAAATGGGTTGTATAAGGTCTAGAAAGGAAAGTTAATTTCTTGGGGGAGAAAGGAACCTCCCTCAAGGTGCTCAACAAAGAAAAAAGGACCAACAAAAGGTAAGGAATATTTTTATAAAAAAAAAATTTAATTTTTTAAGAAAATAATATTAAAATATTTAAAAATTAGCAAATTACCAAAATATCTCTAAAATTTAAAAGAATTAAAAATGGTCACGGCTAACAAAATCTGATCCTCTGTAGTGGAAATATAACTCGAGGAAGCTTAACCCCTCTTATTCTTATTACTTTTCAATATTCAATATGAATAAAAAAAAAAAGGTTGTCTTATTCAAAACCATTTCTCTCCCACTTTTCTCTCATTTCACACTTTGGAACACACAATTCTTATAGAGAGACCTTTCACATCTTCTAAACCCGAAATGACAAATGGCTGGAGAGAGGAAATGTTCCTTTTTTTAGGGTACCCCGGCAACACATCCCGTGGAGACAGGGTGGGGCTTATAGGTCAAAGGATTAGAGCACGTAGCTTTGAACCACGGGTTCGGGGGTTCAAATCCCTCATCGCCCACAACCGACCAAAAAGGGAAGGACTTTTCCCTCTAAGGGTAGGAAAATCATGATCAAGATACCCTTTTGTACATAATCTACTATATCTTGAAATCTAGCCGTTGGATTTCCCTCAAAATTGGATATGATCTAGAATGTTCACAACTCATCATAACCATCTGTGAAAATTCAAAACTAAACGAAAAAAATCCAAAATGATCAACTGCGAAATCATGGCGATTGTGGATATTTCAAAGGAACTGGATCCTTCCCCTATAATTTATAAGCCATGTGCAATCATTTGGAATGAGAAACAAGCAACACCGATCCTTCAATCTCGAGTTATAAGCTTTTCATTTTTTGGTTTCGAGTTTTTGAGTTCCTTCCAAATTCGAGAGTAATGGTCCACAATTAACCTTCAAACTTATTTCTAAACCTTCTAAATTTGATTATCCATAGGTCTGATGAAGGAAGCAAGCGCCGAAAACGCCCCAAACCTATTTTCCCAATTAGGTCAACCATTGAAGGGGTCTAAATGAGCTTTGAAAATTCAAGGCTACACATGAATTCGTCGTGTGAGACCTAGCCCAATCAATTTCTACACCTCCAAGGGACATTTCCATAAAAGACCCCGAAGGACATATCAAGTAAGTGTTTTGGGAGTAAAACTCAAACTCTTGTTTCCAACCCATTTTAGGAAACTAAATAGAGTGAGCATATTTGATAAAGGATTTAAGGGCTAATTCATTCGAGATCAAGCTACCGAGGAGGATCAAACTTTGCATTTTGAGTTGAGTTGTAGACCAAGGTTGGAATTCAAAATTGGCCACATCAATACAAAGTTGTCCTTCCAATTTAATTCTTTTATCTTGAGAGAAGTATAAGGAGGAATTCTCGTGAGAAATTGCGGCCTAAAAGTGTCCCAATAGTCTTATCCAATAACAAGTTCCTCTCGGTCGTCTCCCGCGAATAATCGAGACTTCGACAAACTTTGGTGTGCACGTTTTCTTCCCCTACAAGAGGAAGAAGACGAAGACGTGGCTAGTTAGCCTAAAAACCAACCCCTTCTAGGTTTTTCATCAAATTAAACCTCTTGAGATTGATTATAAATAATTCTTAAAGAAAATATTTTAGGAAATCAAGTACCCGACATTTGAGAAATGAGACTATGAACACCAGATAAGAGGTAAGTAGCCATCTTGAACTTTTCTTAAGAAATACTTGTAGGAATCGCTTGAATTTTAATGTGAGAATAACCCACTAAATAAACTTTGTTGCCCATGTAATTTTAAATTTGAGCATAATGTATATATGAATTTATGCGGTCATTGGATAAGATTAAGTAGCTAAAACAAGTGTCAGTGTAAAATGACCATAATACCCCTATACTATAAACCTACGATTCATGATCTTAGTGACCTCTGAACGATTTGAAACTTTATACATGATCTTAAATCATGACTATCAAGGTACTAGTAAATGTCCATTTCTATTGAATCATAGTTGGAGTCAACTCGACTCTGATACCAACCATCACAATTGCACTTTTTGACAACGAATTTGATGATTATGCGACACTCACTCTTAACACTGAGTGAGTCAAGCCAACTTAGGATTGTGTCGCCTACGGCCAGACAACATATGTTCAAGCCTCTAGCCCTCTTTTGAAAAGAAGGTTTTAGAAAATAGGGGCAAAGAGATTTTGAAAGCAAGATTGAGAGTAATATTTGAAAACAATGTTACATGACTACAAGCCAAAAGCAACACGACGAAATAGCATATAACTTTCCGGGTAGGGAGAATTTGAAAACTAGTCACATCTCCTTATAGTACATTTTGAGGCAACTCATATCTGACAAGCCTAGACATTATTTCACCGAATGATCATACAAAATCTAGGTGGGAGGAGTTGACGACTGGTCGCATCCCCCTATAGTACATTCTGGGGCATTTCATGTTTACCAGGCGTAGACATGATTCTACTGAAACATCATGCACTTAGAAAAGACAAGAAAGAAATTACACATCATGAAAACAATAACGGAAAGCAATAAAGTGATACAAGGCAATGGTTTTGACATGTAACGGGCATGCGGCCATGGGAACACGCTTTGAACAAGCATGACCGTGACACTGAACACAAGAATAGAACAATCATGAATATGGTTAGAAGTATATTATCAGAGAAGTCCTACAGACAGTGCGTGTTCTCAACAAAAGTCTTACAATGATAGTGAAATATATGACTCCTAAGGAAGCTTGGAGTGGTGTAAAACCTAATGTTGATTATTTTCGAGTTTTTGGATGCATTAGTCATGTTCATGTATCGGACGGGAAGAGAAAGAAGTTGGATGGCAAAATATTGGTAGTAGAAGAAGGAAGGGAAGTTAATATATCTTCTACTGAGTCATCTGAAGCAAATTCTTCAACATTGGAAGAAAGCATACCAAAAGGGAGGAACAAACGAGCACCATTATGGATGGAAGATTATGTGAGCAGGGGAAAATTTTCTGAAGAAGCCGAACACATCAATTTAGTTCTATTAACCTCAATTATAGATCCGACTACTTTTGAAGTTGTTCAAAGCTCAAAATGGAGAGTTGCAATGAACTTGAAGATAAAAGCCATTGAAAGAAATAAAACTTGTGAATTTACAGATTTGCTTAAAGGAATGAAGAAGTGTAAGAGCCGTACAGCTGGCAATAAGTGAGGAGAGAAAAGCTAGTTGTACTACTTTTTAGGGTTAATAAAATAAAATAAAATAAAATAAAATAATAAAAATAATAAAAATAATAAAATAAAATAAAATAAAAATCGCGAAGTGGTAAAGAGAAAAGAAGAAAGAAAACAAAGAAAGAAGAAGAAGACAGAGGAAAGGGTGGAGCGGAGGAGACGAACGAGGGAGCTTGAAGCGCTTGTCAGCATCGATGGGACCAAACGGTTGAGGAAGGTAGAACGCCGACAATAAGTCCTAGTGGTGTGATTTTCATTGTTCCTTATCAAAACCCTAATATATTTCACTGAATCGGTGTATCTAGGTTATTGTCGAGGGAAGTTGGTTAGTCCTTAGGAAGAAGAAGACATGGGGTGCTAAGAGGAAAGAAAGATCAAGAAGAAGGTGGGAAGAAGAGGCCAAAAATTGAGGGGGCACGGCCTGACCTGACCCGACCCGACGCACCTGTACAGAACCAAAACCCAATTTTTTTCCCATTTCACACCATTTGATTCGTCTTTATTCAGATTTCGGTACTTGACTCACACATTCCATAATGCCTTATTATAGGAAAATTCCAAACATTCCATAATGCCTTATTATAGAAAAATTCCAATTAGCTTAGTCAAGGAGACACTTGAAGACTCGATAAAATTTTGGGAAGTCTACGATCAGGTAAGTAACCATCTAGAGCAAACTTTTAAGTAATTGCTTGTAGGAGTCAGTTTGGCTTTGTGGCCAAATAATTTAGTAACGTATTTAGGAATGGATAAAGTTAGTTCATGGAGGTGGTACTTCGATAATGTGTGTGGTTGTACTTTGATTGTCGTTAAGGTTATATAGTTTCATTGGCATGAATGTAAAATTTCTTATAGGCGTTTGGGATGGTATGTTTTTATGTTGAGCTAGATGGTTATTACGTGATTTAACATGGTGACATGTTGTTGTCGTGGTTCTTTGTTAGGCATTGGGTGTGGGGTTTGAGTAGCCCATTGTTACCCTTTGAGTTGGATCATTTATTAGGTGCTAGTAACCATAAGTTATGAAGCACATAGATGATAGTGTAACGTTTTCGTAGACACCCACAAGGGGTTGAGGGTAATTATAGTATATTACTGTCGTAACACTTCAGTCCACGTGGCGACCCGTGATTCGGTATTTCGAAGATCGATCATTACAAGAAGATTGGAGTGAATGGGTTTTTAAAACTAAACTCAACTAAAATGGCAAAGCTGACAAGTATAAGGCTAGGTTGGTGGAAAAAGGGTACGCACAACAACATGGTATAAACTATACCGAGGGGTTTGCACTAGTTAAATGAAGTAGTGTTTGTTGAGCAACCACAAGATTATGAGAAAAAAAAAGGTGAATTGTACAAGGTGTATAGATTGAAGAAGGCGTTATATAGCCTTAAACAAGCCCCACGTGCATGGTACAGTTGAATTGAAGCACATTTCATTAAAGAAGGATTCAAGAGTAACAATAAATGTAAAGATAACTATGGTAAGAAGGAAAATATCGAGATATTTGCCTTATAATAAAATATCAAATATGATATATATGATAAACTATAATTTATTACTAAATATCCTTAACATCCCACTATAAGTTAAGCGTCGGATTTAAACGAACGTGAAGCTTGAATCTAAAAAACTCAAAGAGGTTGAGAAACACTTTTCATGAAGATGTTAACAACTTGTTTCAGAGGAGGCGTAGAGAAACACTTTCTTGGCCATAAAAAATTGCAGAGGAATCGCTGCTCAGCGGCGATGCTACCTTGGCTTCGGCGAGAATATATCTAACCCATGAAGAGGGATTGTCGCTTAGCGACGATGCTGCCTTGGCTCTGGTGAGAATATGTTTAACCCCAAGAAGTAGAAGGGGAAACCTAGAGCAAGGGACGAAGACAATGTTGAAGCCGGAAGAGTCGCCACATTGGGCAAAGCAGCCAATTTTGGCGAGAAGAGCGGCGGCAACTTGGTTGGCGAAGAGGCCAGTGCAGCACCCAGATTCTAAAGATAAATCTCTGCATAAGGTCGATTGGCTTATCGAGATTCTGTATATTTCCGAAGAGAACAAGATCCTAAAATTAGGGTTTCTGTGAAGGATGAATGGGAAAATTGGGAAGCAAATGAAAGAGGCTATGTTTGGAAAAGATGAGGTTGTATGTACACTGTATGGCGAAGGATGATTTGGAGGTCAAAAGGGTGAAGCCAAATAGTACGGCGAAGGAAGATTTGGAGGTCAAAAGGGTGGAGCCAAAGAGTAATCAATCGGCTCTGCATGTGGCAGCCATGACGACTGCCCCTGCGGCGTCAAAGCCAATAGTGGTGGTGGAGAAGAACAATAAGATTTCAAAAGCCATTGAAAAGAAAGAATATGTACATAGTATGTCGAATGATGATTTGGAGGTCAAAAGGGTGGAGCCAAAGAGTAGTCAATCGGCTCTGCATGTGGCAGCCATGACGACTGCCCCTGTGGCGTCAAAGCTAGCAGTGGTGGTGGAGAAGAACAGTAGAAGATTTCAAAAGCCATTGAAAAGAAAGAATCCGAGTTGCTAAACCAAAATGGCTCTGATATCATGTGAATGTTTGCATAATCCACTCTTGAAAGTTATCTTATTTATAATCAAATAAATTACAAGGATATAGAAATAGTAATAAATGGAAATAACAATAAATGTAAAATAGCTATGGTAAGAAGGAAAATATCGAGATATTTGCCTTATAATAAAATATCAAATATGATATATATGGTAAACTATAATTTATTACTAAATATCCTTAACAATCTATATGTTGATGATCTAATTTTTACTGGTAATGACGAGAACAATAATTTATTACTAAATATCCTTAACAATCTATATGTTGACGATCTAATTTTTACTCGCAATGACGAGAACATGTTTGTTAAGTTCAAGAATTCTATGAAACTTGAATTTGAAATGATTGATTTGGAGAAAAATGAAATATTTTCTCGGTGTAGAGGTTTTTCAAAATCATAAAGGCATTTATATCAGAGAAAGTACGAAAAAGAAGTTTCGGAAAAGTTTAGGATGAAGAAGAGTAATGGTGTGAAGAATCATACTATTTCTGGGGTTAGACACAAACAAAGGATGAAGAAGGAGCCAAGGTCAATGTACAAACAACTGATTGAAAGTCTTATGATCTAATTGCAACAAGGCTGAATTTAATGTATGTAGTGTTGTCTTATGATCTAATTGCAACAAGGCCGAATTTAATGTATGTAGTGTCTCTCGTGTGCAGATTTATGCCAAGTCCAACTGAGTTGCATTTGCAAGCGACAAAAAAGGTATTGAGATACTCAAAAGGTACTATAAACTTGGAAGTCCTTTATCAAAGAATGGGTAATAGAGCGTTGATAGCATATACTGACGGTGATTATGGAGGAGATATAGATAATATGAAAAACACTTTTGGTTATGTGTTTTTACTCATTGATAGAGTTGTGTGTTGGTCCTCTAAAAAACAACATTAGTTGCTTTGTCAACTACTAAAGTAAAGTTCGTGGTCGCAGCCTCTTGTGCTTATCAAGGGGTGAGGATGAGGAGAGTTTGGAAAAAACTATCATTTTCAAGACAAGTGTATCAATATGTTATATGATAATAATTCTACCATTAAGCTATCCAAGAATCCAATCATGAACACATTGATATGAGGTTTCATTTCAGATTAAACACATTGATATGTAATCAGTTTAGGGAAATGTAATCAGTTTAGGGAAAATTGTTTAGACGGTTAGATTAAACCATTTTTTTTGGGTGTTAGGACCTCTAAATGTTAGTGAGTTGTTAAGTTTATTATTTGTAAAGTTTGCTAATTTTATCGTTTATTAATTTCATCAGTTCTATAAATGTTAGAGGGATATATACGCACCAATCGTATGTTTAGTAAATATACCATCTTATCCTTTTTTTCAAAATGAATCTTATCTTGGTTACAATATTTTTTTTAATTTCATTATCGCTTCCATAAAATTAACTTTTTTTATTATTATTAATATTAGTTTTTTAAAAAATATTATATTAGATGTGTCACATATTCTTATATTGACTAAATCCTAACAAATCTTTTAAAAGAATAATTATAATATACCATTTGAAATGGCAAATCTTAAGAGATTACTAGTTTTTGTTAGTGTTTTGGATATGAATTTTGGATATTAAGGACCAAATTCAGAATCCCACTTCGATTCGTTTTCTTCCTTCTCCGTGGCTATAAACATTCACCGCCCCTAGCGTTCTCCTTACGCTCTCTTTCTTTCTTCACCTTTTCCCCTCTACGTTTATTCTTCCATTCTCTCCCTCCTCCGATTTTGTTTGCAGCCATGATCGTCTACCAGGACCAACTTACAGGTATTTCCCCCTCTCCTTCAATTCCCCCTTGCATCCTTGTTTGTTTCTGTTTCGCTCTTACTGTTGCTCCCAATCTTGCTTCCCCAATAAATTTTATCCTTCTTTATGTATTGGATCATTCAATGCTGAAGTTTGGATTGGTTTGGAGCTTTTAGGTGTTCTGTTTTTGTGCTTGACTAGACTCCATTGATGAACTCAGGTGATGAACTTCTGTCAGACTCCTTCCCATACAAGGAGATTGAGAATGAGATGTTGTGGGAAGTGGAAGGAAAGGTAAGGAAACTGACATATTCTTCTAGTAATCTGCAAGTCTATTGATTCAACTAATAACGAATCATAGATGAAGATTTTTCGAGACTGACACGAGTTTAATCCCTGTGTTTTGTTTATTTGTCTGGAGTTTCTTATTCTGGGTAATTTGGGATTTGGATAACAGTGGATTGTACAAGGAGCAGTGGACGTAGACATCGGGGCGAACCCGTCTGCAGAAGGAGGTGAAGAAGATGAATGCGTGGAGGAAGAAGCTGTGAAGGTTGTGGATATTGTTGACACCTTCAGACTTCAGGTAAGAAAGAGTTGTGTTTTTCAATTCATTGGTATATATATAGTTTGGTTTTGGATGAATGGGTAAGAGAAAGTGTTGTGTGTGTGGGCATATATATTGGCAGGAACAACCTCCATTTGACAAGAAGCAGTTTATCACATACATGAAAAGATACATAAAGCTACTAACTCCCAAACTGGATGAAGAGAAACAAGAGGTGTTTAAGAAGCACATCCCAGAGGCAACCAAGTTCCTGCTGAGCAAGATCAATGACCTCCAATTGTAAGTTCAAGCTTTGTTTATTGTTAGGACACATCAAGAAGGTTGGTTATTAAGCTCAAATGGGTTTGAATTGAATGCAGCTTTGTGGGGGAAGGCATGCATGATGATGCCGCTCTGGTATTTGCATACTACAAAGAAGGGGCGACTGATCCTACATTTATCTATATTGCCTATGGGTTGAAGGAAGTCAAGTGCTGAAGGAATCCCATATTTTTCTGCTCGCAATACTTCTCTTTTTCTTTTTGATATTCTAAGCTAATTTACATCAACTTTATGCCCCCAATCCCAAAATACAATATACTATAATATAATATATGGCATGCATTATTTTATCATCTTTGTTTCGCTTTTGGGTGTATATTATTCGAATGACGAAGAATAGGCAAGTAAAATAACACGAAGAATAAGAAGATAACACGATTCAAATTATACATTCAACTTCAAATCACTGAAATTGAATTTTATGGTCTAAAATTAAAGTTATGCATAAAAAGATGTGTGGAATTGTATGATAAATGGGTAGATCAATGCTCAATTATGTGACCAAAACAAATGCATGTTCATTGTTCATATAAGGCATGCCTAGAGAAAGCTAGAGACTTGCCTGCTTCTCCAACCCTCTAATGTTTTTCATCAACGTCCATTGCCTGTCTAGAATCGTACCCAGATGGTAGAGTGTCCAAGATCAGGTAACTGTCAACTAAATCACCAGGTTTTAATTTGTTGGAATCAACAATCCCAACAACAGGTAAAAAGATTGTCTGCAGTCAAAACAAAACATGCTGGGATTTCACATGGTCCAGAGCTTAAATGAATAGAACGAATCAGAACTCTTATCTAGTTAAAAAAAGCATGAGCCATAAATTGAATCAAGTATGACATTTTCACAATAAAGAAGTTAGATTTTAAACTGTAACCAACTAATCTTAGTCTAATACTGAGTGATAGTGCTATACCATAACAACATTATGCAAATCATAAAAACCAGGTAACCAGACCATCACATGTTTAAATAGAAAAAAGTTGGATCTCTGAAGAAAGGAACCCGCAAAATATCCATACCTGTTTGAATATGTACAAAATGGCATACATAACCTGATCCCTAAAGAAGTAAAGCACCACTACATTGGGAAATAGAGCAATAGAATTCACTAGAGTTTCATTGCTATTTCTCTGATAGCTATAAGGTTATCTATAAAAGCAGAATAATAACTCACCTGGCGAGTAGGTGCGCTTAACGCAACACATTTTCAATTGCTTTGCGAGTCAAGATCAATATTTGCACCATCTCTTCAGCTTCATCTTCTGGGTTCATTTCCAGAATCTGGTAGCATCAAAATCATATGTAGAGTTAAATTTCAGGCACATAAAAACTTGAAATAAAAAAACAACTCAAATCGAGTAAAACCCAGAGTGGTAGAAGTTATACCCCAAATTTTTTTTATAGATACTTACTAGCAATTAGAAATCATAAAATAAAATCCGTGATCTACTCACTTAAATAATGAACTTTATCTCGTCATAACAAAAACACGACGTATTAAAAATTGGGGGTGTTTGGCTGAAATTTGGTATTAAGAACAGCAATATGTTCTCATTAAGAACAGCAATATGTTCTCTATAACTAGTACAAATAAAAACATGTGTTTGTTCACTGTTTTTGAAAGTTATTTTCTCTTATTGATTCATTGTTCTTAGTAACTCTCACGTTTGCTTCTTTCTGAAAATAGCTACTTCTTTTACATCGGTATGTAAATGGTTGCAAAATTCCCTAAATATTACAACTCACTCAATCACAGCTTTCAAAACTACTAATACAATTTCTAACTATATTGACCGAATGAATGAACAGATGTAATCTACATGTGAAGAGAGAAATTAACTCAACTATATTCCCGACCAAATAAGGTAGCTGTTTATTAAGTTTAATCTTCTCCTGGTCCTCGTTTACTTTTTTCCTTGAAAAAATCCCACTCCAAATTCGTCCTTTGCATCTCTTCCTTCAAACCCCAAAATTCGAACAAAATCAGATACCATCACCATTCATCAACAGAAAACGGCAATATCCATCAAACATTTTATATATCACAAGATGCATACAAAACTAGGAAGTCGAAATTCATCACATTATTTAGCTCATTACAACAAATATTCTGTCAATCCAACTTCTCGCCCACAAAAATCAAGGGCACCAAACACATACTCGCACACTATTTATACAACATCATCAGAGGAACTTCGACCTAATTAAGATGTATAGTGGCGCAGAATATGAACAAAAAAAAAAGTAGAAATTCTGAGACCTTGAAGATCCGAATCTCGTTTTCTAGAAGACGAGAAGCTGGAATGATGCGATCTGTGGTCAATGAAGCCAACTGGTCTTCTTCGAGGATCGCCATTTCGAGTGGAATCGCCTGAGCTCACAAAAACTGAAGGAGAAAATTTCATCAACCGATCTTCAGAAAGGGATAAATGAGTTTAGAAATGGGAGAACAGCTTCAGGTGAAATTATTGCATGAGAAACAAACTATTTCATTCCCCCTGTTCGTGGGCTTGGGCCTTATTGGGCTTTGTTGTTTCTCAGTTTCATTTTTTTTAACAAAATATTGTAGCCAAAATTCATATATTAAAATTAAATTTATGAAAAATATTTTTTTTTATACATTGATAAAAAGAAAATAAATAAAAAAATTCATAGGTAAGATGTACAATTTATATTTAAAAAAAATAAATAAATAAATAATTATGACTTTTAAAATTGAAATACTAAGCTCAATTGTAAATAAAATTTATATTTTTAACATCATCGGTGGAAGGTTAATCGACAAACACATCATATAGTCACTCTAGATTTAGGGGGAGAGACTTCATGTGTCAGCCAATTACTACGTTCAATTGTGTGGTCCCTCACCCCTCTCTGAATGAGTTTATCGCACAAAGACCTTGTTTAGGAGACCTCTACTCATTCCCACAAGGTGATACCACCTAGTCGTCTCAATGCGCTACCCTTAACGGCCTAGGCCTAGCTCGATAGTACCTTCCTGTGGACCTGTCGCTTGGCACGAGCAAGGAATGGGGAGAGAGTTTTAAAAAGCAATGTTTTTGTCTAAAAGCAAATAAGTAACAACCACAACTTTAATAATGTAGAATGTGGGTATGAAAATTGACAACTAATCACATTCTCCTATACTATATTTTGATGTATTTTAGCTTTGGCATGTGATATCTTACTTTTTACGCTTTTTTTTTGTTTTTTACTTTAACTTTTCACTATTTTTTATAGTTCTTGTAGTGCTACCTCAATCGTTTCTTAGGCGTCAATACCTTAAGATATTGTATGTTATAAAATGTTATTGATACTCGCATGATTTCCTTTAAGTTAGTAAAATGCTAACTAAAATCTAAATAATAGCAAATATTAGGATGAAAGAAAAAGAAAAGGAAGATCACGAAATATAACTTACCTTCATAGTGAAATCTCTGTTCATGTGAATTTGCAACATCTCTCAGTAAACATCATTAGAGGCAATTTCTTTTTTTTTTTTTTTTTTTTTTTTTTTTTTTTTTTTTTTTTTTGTTGCAGTAACTATGGATAGTCTCGTTTGAGAAGGTTGGTTGAGATATCATAGAGATATTATCTGATTCATAAGGATACGAAAAAAGTAGTCTTGGAACAAAAATGGAGAACACTCACAAAAGGACGCATCATTTTTGTTATATTACTATCCATTTCATATGTTCATATGTTTTTTTTTTTCCAAAAAAGAAACCTTTGATTATTATTCCTTGTTAACGCCGATAAGAAATGAAAGTGATTATTTTTTTTTTTTTTTTAATGGTTGTTATACATATCGTACATAAAATACATATACATTGCATAAACAATATGGTGCATGTACAGGCATGGACATGCACCACCATACATCATTCAATTATCTAACTCCAATACTTATTGGATTGATTTAAGCGGATGTCACCAATTTATTGACAATGAAAGTTGGATTTTGTTAGGATTTATGTTCTCAGCCTCATAATTAATTATTTAATTTTTAATAATAATTTTTATTATTTTATATATAATTTAATAATATTCATGGTATGAAAATCTAAGGTTGAGCAGTATGTGGTTGACATACAAAATGATCGTGTTTAAGTAATAAGCTAAAAGATCTATAGTATATGGATAAGGTAATACCTAATTTTGGTAACACTATTGATACAGTCTACTTTGTAATCATTACAAATGATTTGATCTAAATCGTTCATGTGAAGATATGTGAGTGGGGCTATCATATACAATGAGTTTGTATAAGATTAGACCAAGAAATATTTAATCTCTATTTATAAATTCGTTAAAGATTAATATTTAACATAATGATCATATGCCGCTTGACCTAATCCTGAGTCAGTTATGAACTCTTATGAGGGCTTGTTCTTTAATTTGCTTGGGTGAGAATGATTCTTGTAGCCGATTTAATGTCTACCATTTTGGAGGCTTGACTAAATGAGGAGTTTGGGAATATAATATCATCTCATGGAATTAACCTATTGTCAAGGAAAGTAGATTGGTTGTTCTTTGAAGTAGTGATTTTGTACTTGAATAATGTGGTCCCACCTTCACATCGAGTCTGGAAGAACTTGATTACAGGAGTAAAACAAATTTTTGACTCATCTATAATTATGAACAACTAGTGAAGGATTATGATATGGAATCAGCCCAATGGAAAGCTATGATGTCAAATGATAAGGAATCACTACAAGGAAAGTAAGATTCAGATTACCTTGTTGAGTGAATATCTCAAGGTAAGAACACTTGTTTGAGATTCGAATCACTCCAAAAGCAAGATTGATCATGCCGAGCTTAAATGATTTTACATGCAACCTAAACCATATAGAATTGCAAAAAAACTTACTATATTTTCCAAGTCTTCCTTACAAATTTAATATACATGGCTTTATATAGCCTAAAAATGAAACCCAGGACCTTCCATGCATTTCAAGAGTTTATAACATTTATACTTTATGACCATAATTAACTATTATGTATATTTTATGACTATAGTTAGCCACTATATAAATGTAACTTTAAAAAAAAGTCTTAAAATATATTAATAAAATACAATAACTCTAAATTAATCAACTTAAAATTTATAACAATGAAGTTTCATTCTTCTTAAATGGACATAATTTATCTTACAGTGAGTGTAACTATAAGTCTACAGTAGAGTTAATGAATGAAAATTAATTAATTAGAGGGTTTACAATTTATAATGGGTAGGTCACAAGGTCCCTCACAAACCCTAGAAACTAAAAGATTCAATTTAATGGAAGGAAAATTTAGAGTGTTTAAATTAATATTTAATATATTAAATACGAAGAGAAAATAAATTTAATTTAAAATATTTAAATTAATATTTAATATTTTAGATATATTAAAATAAAAAATATATACATATATATATTTAATATATTAAATATTAAAATACATTTTATTAAAAATATATTTTAAAAAATCTATTTGAAATTTGAATGAGATTCAAATTAGTTAAATTAAAATATTTTATAATATTTAAATGTAATTGATACACGATATTATATTTTAATATATTATTTAACCAGATTATAAACACAAATCTCTTATAATTTATTAGAAGAAACTCTCCTTCTCCAATATCTTTGGGATTAACTTTAAGATGTTGGTGGCCGAAGGGAATTTTGGTTGAATTTTTTGGAATGCTTAATTGGTTTTCTACCTCTCCAACCAATGTCAACATATATATAGGGTAATTTGGGGCATTCCCAGGACTATTTATTATCCAAAAGACATGCACCTAATTAATTATGAACTAAAACATCTACATGTATCTATTCAAACATGTCCTTATACATATATCTACATGTGACCCTTCAACACATATATCTACAAGTTACCCTTCAACACCCTCCCTGAGATCAGTTTAGAACTTCACTTCATCTTCTTCAACTACATCTTGGATTCTGCACATCCCCATCTTTCTTCTTAGCTTCTCGAATAGTTTCAAGGGTTTTGTGAATAGGTTTGCGATTTGTTCATCATTTGGGCAAAAATTGAGTTCAATAGTGCATTTTTTACACAAATCACGCAAGAAATGAAATCGAATATCGATGTGCTTACTTCTTCTGTGCCACATAGGATTCTTAGACAACTTAATAGTTGACATATTATCACAATATATAATAGTCATATCTGGTTGTTTCTGATTAAGAATTTCAAGCATCTTTCTTAACCAAATTGCTTGGCACGAGCATGCTGCTGCTACAAACTCTGCTTCTGTAGCTGACAGTGTTACAATAGGTTGCTTCTTTGAAGACTAGTAAATAGCTCCCGAACTCATTATGAAAATACTTCCTGAAGTACTTTTACGATCATCTATATCACCCGCATAGTCGCTATCTGTATAGACAACCATCTTCAATTTTTTTTTTTTTTTTTTTTTTTTTTTTTTTTTTTTTTTTTTTTTTTTTTTTTTTTTTTTTAAGAATACCCCCAAATCAAAAGTTCCTCTCACATAACAAAGTATTCTTCTTGCTGCATCGAGATGTTTTTCCGTGGGATGCTCCATGTAGCGGCTTATCATACTAACCGCATACATGATGTCTAGTCTTGTTGAAGTTGAGTACATCAAACTTCCCACAATTTGCTTGGAGTACCTATTATCAACCTCTCGCCTTTCAATATTCTTGTCTAGCTTCAAACCCAATTCTAATGGAGTTCCAAATGTACGCTCATCCATTTTAAATTTTTCAAGCAACTCTTAAACTTTTTTCTTCTAACAGATAAAGTTACTAGCGGCATTTTAAATAACTTCTACTCCAAGAAAATATCGCATCAAACTAAGATTCGTCATTTCAAATATATTCATCATGCTCTTCTTAAAAAGTTCAAACATTTTTTCATTTTTGCCAGTAAATATTAAATCATCAACATATAAGCAAATAATGAGAATCTTACCTCCCTTTTCAATTTTCACATACAACCTATGTTCATATGGACATTTCCTGAATCCCATCTTTTCAAAATGAGAATCAATGTGACTGTACCATGTAAGGAGGCCGATTTTACATCCAGTTGATAAATAGACCATGATTTTTTTGCCCCAATTGAAATTATAAGCCTTATAGTATCTTGACGTGCTACTTGTGCAAATACCTCTTTATAATCAACTCCATACTTCTGCTTGTACCCTTTTGCAACTAAACGTGTCTTGTACTTATCCAGCTCACCATTTTCATTTAACTTTGTTTTGAAAACTCATTTTACTCCAATTGTTTTATGCACTTTAGGTTGTTTTATGCCCTTTCATCAATGATATCCCAAGTCTTATTCTTTTTATGAATTTGATTTCACTCTCCATGACTTCTCTCCATTTCTTTTCCAACTTCTTCATAGAAGATTAGTGATAAGATAATATTAATCCCCAGCCCAACGATCCAAGCTTTTGTTGAAGCAAGAGCCCTTGAATTAAAGTAATTAACACCTCCTTATATGAAATTTGGATCAACAAATAAGGCTAGAATTAGATTATACGATAGAAGATCTAGAAGCAAGATTTGGAAACTTCGTTCTAAATTGAGTCACTCCACAATCGAACTTGATCAAGGCTAGATTGAATGACTCGGGAGCAATTCTACCACAAGAATTGCTTGAAACTTAGAAATGGCAAATATGATGCTCAGATTTCTAAGGGAAACGTCTCAATTTGAGATCTTAATTACATTCATCCACAAATCTGATTTTTATATAACATATTGTGGGTATTTATAGTCTCCCGACAAAAGACGTTTGTGGTCGGGATTCAATCCCGATCCCCTTTAATCTCTAAAAAAGACGAAATCAATTTTGACTATTTGACCATTGCAAAATGAAAATGAAAAAAACAATAAAATCCTCTAACAAATGTTCATATGTTTGAGTGGCTAAAGAAACAAACTTGAAATCTTTAAAGTTTTCCAACTTTAACCGTGCAAATATTCAATTGTTCTTTTTCAATCGTATCAACTTCTAATTCTAGAAATGATGGTTGAACCGATCCGATTCAATTTTGTAGATGAAGAATGAATGTTTGTTGAATCTTCTTCGCCTTGGATCGTGTAATAGGTCCAGTTGGAACATTTGGAATACCGTGATTCTTATTAATTGGATTACTATCCATAAAGAAGGCAAAATGTTGAGCTTGAGATGAACTCTCTCCATGCTCATAGTGAGGCTGGATAGGGGCTTCAACTTGTTCTTCTTTAAGATCTACTAAAATCTGCTGATTCACAGTGATCTTTTCTTCCCATATTCAAGTCTTCCTTTCATCAAAGATTACATCGCGACTTACCACCACCTTCTTTGTCAAAGGATCATAGAGCTTGTACGCCTTAGAACCTTGCTTACTCCAAGGAACACACACTTCAAACTCTTGTCCTCAAGTTTCTTCTTTTTCTTGTCAGGAACGTGTGCATATGCTATGCACCTAAAGATTCTAAAGTGGTCTAACGCAGACTTTCTTCCGCTCCATGCTTCTTGTGGAGTCATCTCTAACAGAAAAAATAGGGCTCCAGTTGAGAATGTGAATGGACCACTTGCCAGAATCCCTTCGGAACTTTTCCTGCCTTCTTATGCCCTTCTTCTCACAAAATTTTGTAAACTTGTTAGAGAAAAACTCTCTACTTCTGTCAGTTCTTAAAGCCTTCACTCTTCTTCCAATTTCAGTGTTCATAGTAGCACAAAATTTCTTGAAGCAATCAAAGGCTTCTGATTTGGCGTGCAAGAAATAAGTCCATGTTTTTCTACTTAAATCATCAGTGAGGGTCATGAAATATTTCTTATTATCATTTGATACTAGAGAGATCTAACCACATATGTCTGAATGCACCAATTCCAAAATTGCTTGTGCTCTTCTCGATTTTCCGAAAGGAAATGAATCTCTTCATGCTTTGCTACCACATAGCTCTCACAAATTTCTGTTCAAGGAGTGATGTCTGGCATCCCAGTCACCATCTTCTTTGAAGACAACGTCTTTAACCCTTTAAAATGCAGATGACCATACCTAAAATGTCAATGTCAGTTGATATCTTCTTTCTTCACCATCAAACTTCTGACAATGATATGTAACGTCAATGAATACAAGCAATTGGTGGTCATCTGCATCTTAGCAATCAATCCTTTTCTGGAGTCATAAATTTCACATTCATTATTTTGTAATGTGATCACATACCCCTTTTCTTGCAATTGACAGATATTAAGCAAGTTGGTCTTCAAATTATGAATGAAAACACAGAAATCGACTCTATGAAACTATTTCTAGTCTTGATATCTACAGTTCCTTTCCCCCATCACTTGGACGGTTGCATTGTTGTCAAGACAAACAGTAGTACGAAAATTTTCATCCATAATTGAAAAGAATTCCTTACAACCTGTCATATGGTTATTGCATCCAGAGTCTTCGACCCACGCACCTTGATCTGCAACCTTCATAGCATGGAATAACTTAACAATGTTTCTTCTTCTCTTTTCTCCACAAAGTTAGATTGATCTTTTTTCTCCTTTTGGAGCTTGGTATAACATTCATTCTTGTAATGTCCAATACGTCCACATATGTAACATTCCACCTTAGACTTGTCAAAATGTCTCTTGCATTTGTTGTCATAATCGTCTTTGACTAAATCTGCTGACCTGCCAACATCTCCACTTTTTTCTCGACCGCCTCTTCCATGACCTCTGCCTCTTCTTTGCCCTCTACCTCTGGAGCTTGAAGTTTCACCTGGTGTGGACATCTTTAAGGTTGTCATCTCCTCTATTGCATTCATGCGATTAAGCTTCTGCTCATGCACGAGCAAGGAGCTTTGAAGTCCATCTATTTGCATCTCTTCGACATTGTTTGCTTCTTCAATAGAACATACAATGTAATTGAACTTAGAAGTTAGAGATCGCAAAATCTTTTCTACAACCGCAACATCCGTAATTGAATTACCATGCATCCTCATTTTATTTGCAAGACTCATAACCTTGCCAATATAATCATTCACCGTTTCTCCCTTTTGCATTTGGAGAATTTCAAAGTCTCTTCTAACTGCTTGAAGTTGAAAACGCTTTACTCTCATTGAGCCTCGATAATGTTAGGTTATGGAGCCTGTTGTTTATTTATAGCTTAGTTAACGATTATACACAATAAAACTGTATTTGGTAAATGACATATAAAGTAAATTGTCATAAATAGTAAATAGCTATGTATAGTAAAAAACTACATTTGGTAAAGCTATATAAGGTAAATAGTTATATATAGTAGATGGTTATATGTGGTAAAACTATAAACTAAATCATATATATATATATATATCTAGAAGTTTGAAAATGTATTTT
Organism: Cucurbita maxima; assembly: GCF_002738345.1. Classification (NCBI taxonomy): domain Eukaryota; kingdom Viridiplantae; phylum Streptophyta; class Magnoliopsida; order Cucurbitales; family Cucurbitaceae; genus Cucurbita; species Cucurbita maxima. The sequence goes on from NW_019272018.1 coordinate 132,335, forward strand.
CTATATTATCTGTATTCTCTCTCACTGTATATACTTGTAGTCATCAATACAATTTTTTTAGCCAATATTCTCCTTCCATTTTCTCTATCTCGTTCTTCGTGTTCATCTAGATCGAGTGTGTGCGTTGTTGTGCGATCTTAACAGATACTTCCTCCTCATTGAATCCCAAATTTCCTTGGATGTCTTCTTCTGAAGCATCGTTTCCAAGATAGTTCGATCAATGGGCTGGAGTAAATTATTCTTGACTTTCAAGTCCTTCAACTTCAATGTTGCCAACCGTTGTTGTTGAACAGCTGAGAGTACCTCGCCTTCATTTGGCTCTATATAACCCATCTCCACCATATCAAAAAACTCCTTTGATCTGAGAACATTTTCCATCAATATCGCCCAATGATCATTGTGACCATCGAATTTCAGGATGGCGGGCTGAACGTAGTTATCAACTTGTCTTTCTGTTGTCATTCTTGCTACAAGATCGCTCTGATACCAGTTGTTGGTAACAATAGAGAAATTGGGTAGAATTCTTTGGAAGAAGAAAACTTTGTATAACCATGAAGGAATGCTTAATTGATTTTCTACATCTTCCACCCATGTCAACATAGATATGGATTGCCCATTTTAATTCCAGGGTTTTTCTGAATTTGAAAGTTATCACTTAGTAGGTTTCCATACCAAGGCTCAATCTAATTAAGTCTGTAGCGTCTACCGATTTCGTCATATCCCCCTCTTTTAAGATTAGTATCTCATTATGTTATGATGTCCTTGAAGGTGTTAATATAATACATGCGGAAGAAATTTGGATCTTAGGCACTTTTAGAACATCAATTATAGTAAATAACTAGCATGTTCATAAGTATTAAAACTTAATGAGTTTGAATACTAACCTTTTGTAGTTCAAATTCCTTTTTCCTCACGAACCGGTTTCGAACCACCACTAGTGTCTTCTCCACTATCCTCCAGCCTTAGAACGGGATTGTGGAATCCGGTGAGTGACTAAACTTGGGAGAGATTTTGTATATATGAAGAGAGTGTTTGTGAGAGAGGTTTTTCTCAATGTTTTTCACCAACAAGAAGCCCTTTCATGTATTATGATCACTCTATTTATAGAGTCATGTTTGCATGTTCATGCAAATTTGAGATCACCAAATTTTGACACTCAAAATTCCACTCAAATGTTTGGGATTATGTGGCAAGCATGCATGCTTGTGTTAACCAAATTTTGACACTCAAATTTGTTGGGTTTATTTGGCAAGCATGCAAGTTTGGTTAAACCAAATTTTGACACCTCAAAATTCCACTAACATGAATTTTTCCATTAAATGAAGTCAACATTTTGACTTTCTGATTTTGACCATCAATTTGAATTATTAATTTCAAATTAAAGTAATATTAAATGATTAATTAAACTATTTAATTAATATTTAATATTAATTCAAATGCCAATCCCAATCAATTCCGACACATATTTGATTAAGATATTTAAATATCTCATATTCTCTCTTTTTGTTTAATTCGTAAATAAAACAAAAATGCGGTTAAATATATCGTATATATGTAGTGCATTCTCCCTAATTTGAATTCGAACACTTCGAACTCACTCGTCACACCGTTCTATGGTTTAGTCTGATATGAGCTAGCAGAGGGACCTAATGGACCTATAGATCATGGGCTCCAACGATTCAAGATTAACCGGTTAAACTCATTAACCTTCTTAACCAACATTCGTTAACTACTAGGACATTCCACTATAGCCTAGTAGTTGCACTCCCCTCACTATAGATATATTTCTGTTCATTTGATATAACCATGATTAGTAAGTCGATCCTTCACAGGTTGTTTGTAACTAGAGCTGGGTCAATTTACCGTTTTATCCTTGAAGTTACTTCTTGTTTCTTATGTCTCACTGATCCTCTAATGAACAATTGGTTTGTGGTCCAACCAGTAAATCGGATCTCTCTCAGGCCAATGAGAGGGTGGGGTCCCTTGTTCAAGACCTGGAGTCAGTACTTAAGGGAACTACCTTTCTTCTATCCCTAAAAGTGGGTAGGAGTGAATCCATCTTGCACCCCACATCTCCAGTCATTTACCCAGTCTTACCCTTGATATGGGATGCCTATTGAGTCGGCGAACTTGAGTCACTCTCACCCATGCAAATCTAAAGATAATTTCGAATAAACAGGAGTTCATGGTTAGCTCAGGATTAAGATCGAGTTACTTAGGTCATCGAATGAAAAGAAAATCAGTCTCAACAGTAAACAACATTATAAAGTGAGAGTGATTTTCTTCATGGTCCGATCTTATGCAATACTCATTGCATAGGACGCCCCCACTCACATGTCTCCTCATGTACAATTTTAGTGATCACATTGTTTATATCATATACAAAAGTGGGCCGCATCCATAGTGTCCCGAGAATAAGGTACTCAGCCTTATCCTTATACTATAGATCATTTTTACTATATACTTGAACTTGATCAACTCTTATGTCTCTACAAATAGTTCAAGAATCGTACTATAGCTAGAGTGTTCTTAATTTATTGGATTTAGATTAATGATCGTAAAGTTCACTTTATTCAATAACAATCTTTACTGAATAAACAACAATAATAACTTTATTGAAACTGCTAAAGTCATTAGAATACCGATTCCTCTATTGAAAAGTGTTTCCTCTTATTTTCTTTCTTGTCTATCTTCTTTCACTCTATTGGAGACCCGTATTTGGTCCGATCCAAAATGATTTTATCATTTCTGTATCTGCAATTCAATATAGATAGATATATAGACATATCTATTTGCCCCTCTTTCTATTATTTTTATAGTGCAATTTAGAATACTTAAACGATCAATTCTTTTTTTCGACCATTCATTATCCAAAAGACATGCACCTAATTAATTATGAACTAAAGAACCTACATCTATCTATTTAAACATGTCTTTATACACGTATCTATTCATACATGTATCTACAAGTGACCAGAAGAATGAAACTACCTTTACAGATGATTCTCTCGAAACTCTCCTTCTCCAATACCATTGGGATTTTCTTTCAAGAGGTTACCAAAGTCTTAACTTTCTCCAATACCTTTGGATTTTATTTTAAGAGACTCGTACAAGCCCTAGCCCTAGCGTCTTTTTCTCCAATACTTTAGGGATTTCAAGAGTCTATCACAAGCCTTAACTTTCTCCCATCCTTTGGATTTTATTTATTTGAAGAGACTCCCACAACCCTAGCCTCTCCTTCTTACCTTTGTGATTTTCTTTCGAGAGCTACCACAAGCCTTAACTTTCTCCAATCCTTTTGAATTTTATTGTAAGAGACTCGCACAAGCCCTAGCTTTGTTGGAGTCATAGCAAGGAATACTTTGTAGATATAAAGAATGTTGAATACTTCAAAAAGTCTTGCCTGAGGTTTCTACAAAGGTAGAGTTCTTACCTTTCGGTTTATTGTTTTGTTTTAATTCTTAATAAAATAAAAACGATTCACAATTCTTTCGCTATGGATGAAGAGTTAATTCCCTTCCCATCATACATCATTCAATTATCTAACTCCAACCGTAAAAGTCATATTAACTCAACTCAATCTATGTGAGCTCATCATGACATCAATTTACTTCAAACTTGCAAAACTATTTAAACGTTAGGTTACTCAATTTTATCAAGCATTTAATAAATTTTTAAACTTTTAGATTTAATATTTCTGGAGATATAAATGTGTTTACTACTAATGTATCATTCATTAGATATTGTGATTTTATAACATATTTGAGAATTATTTATTCAAATAAAATGCAACAAAATTATGATAAAAAGGAAGATCTATTTATCTATTTATTTATTTATTTATTATTATTATTATTATTTTGTTTTTGCGAGAATTGCTTAGAGTTTGAGAATGGTTGGGTGAACTTATTTATTTATTTATTTTTAACGGTTGTTACACATCAGAATTTATTAACAGGATGACACGATCACAATAACACTATTCATGTGTTCACGAGAGAGAACTAAAGGTTACTTTACGAAAAGGTTTTCAGGACCAGTGAGTAACATGTAACAAGATAACTCTATGTGCCAAGTCCAAATTTAAATTTAAATTAGTCTACTAATTTAGTTTATTATGAGTGGTTTTTTTTAATCTATTTTTTATTAATTCACAATTTGCTGAACTTCAAGAATAATAATAATAATAATAATAAAAGAATCCTCACAGCCTTGTTTGGCTGCGGGTTTTCAATGCCTGGGCTTCGGATTGTCTTGTCCCTGTCCTGAAATAGGCTTTCCCAAACCCCATTTTCTCGAATTTTTCCTTAAAGCCACGCAAGGAATAATCCTACTAATAATAATACTTTAAATTTTTTTTTAAAAAAGATCATACTCGTAGAAGGTTCCAGAAACCCTAGTAAACCCTTTATAAACTTGCGGTTCCTCCAAAGATCTTGACTTCTTCTTGCAAGCCTCCATTTCCATTTTCCTACATTGCTGTTCTTCGATCGGTTCAGTTAATCGTCTCTAACAATGGCAGATACTGAAACGTTTGCATTCCAGGCCGAGATTAATCAGCTCCTCAGTCTGATTATCAACACCTTTTACAGCAACAAGGAGATCTTTCTTCGTGAACTTATCAGCAATTCCTCCGACGTATATCTCATTATCTTTTCTTTTCTTTCGTTTTAATTTTCATCTTCGTTCTTTTTACTGTTCTTAAGGGGATTTTGCGTGTATAGTATGAAATTTGATTCGTATTCTGAATTTCCTTGGTTTCATTTCGATTATAGACACGCTCGTCGGATTTTTAGTGATGTGCTTTTCAATTGAACGATTGTTTCTTCCGATGTTTCCTGCATCATTGACATCTTACTATTTCTAATTTTCCTGGCTACATAACGAATTATATTTGAAGCCTTGTTGGGTAGTTGAATGATTTCTTTCATTTTTCCGTAACTAAAGCACGTTTTCTTGTGTTAAGGGTGCTGAATGATTTTACAGATTCATGTATTATCTAGGATAATGAAGACAGAAATTTCCCCAATTATTATTGTTGTAATTTACGATTTGGAATTTTATTTCAGGCTCTTGATAAGATCCGATTTGAGAGCTTGACTGACAAGAGTAAGCTAGATGCCCAGCCTGAGCTCTTTATCCACATCATTCCTGATAAGGCAAACAATACATTGACGATTATTGACAGCGGCATTGGGATGACCAAGGCTGGTGAGTGATTGCATTCTACAGCTTGTATTTAGAGTTGTCATTTTAATTTTCCATATGATATAAGCTCATTTCTGGAGCATGTCTATGTTATTAGATTTGGTGAACAATCTTGGTACCATTGCAAGATCTGGGACCAAGGAATTCATGGAAGCCATTGCAGCTGGTGCTGATGTGAGCATGATTGGACAGTTTGGAGTTGGTTTCTACTCTGCCTACCTTGTGGCTGAAAAGGTCATTGTTACCACTAAACACAATGATGATGAGCAGTATGTATGGGAGTCCCAAGCTGGGGGTTCGTTCACAGTCACCAGGGACACATCTGGTGAGAATCTTGGCCGAGGTACTAAGATTACCCTGCACCTCAAGGAAGACCAGCTTGAATATCTTGAGGAGCGTCGTCTCAAGGACTTGATCAAGAAGCATTCTGAGTTTATTAGCTACCCAATTTCTCTCTGGGTTGAGAAGACCACTGAGAAGGAAATCTCTGATGATGAGGATGAGGATGAGAAGAAGGACGAGGAAGGCAAGGTTGAGGAAGTTGATGAGGAGAAGGAGAAGGAAGAAAAGAAGAAGAAGAAGATCAAGGAAGTTTCTCACGAGTGGTCCTTGGTGAACAAACAGAAGCCAATCTGGATGAGGAAGCCAGAAGAGATTACGAAGGAAGAGTATGCTGCTTTCTACAAGAGCCTTACCAATGACTGGGAGGAGCACCTTGCTGTTAAGCACTTCTCTGTCGAAGGTCAATTGGAATTCAAGGCCATCCTCTTTGTTCCCAAGAGGGCTCCTTTTGATCTATTTGACACAAAGAAGAAGCCGAATAACATTAAGTTGTATGTTCGCCGTGTCTTCATCATGGACAACTGCGAGGAGTTGATTCCTGAATACCTTGGCTTCGTTAAGGGAATTGTTGATTCTGAGGATCTTCCTCTTAACATTTCTAGAGAAATGTTGCAACAGAACAAGATCTTGAAGGTCATCCGCAAGAACTTGGTGAAGAAGTGCCTTGAGCTCTTCTTTGAGATTGCTGAGAACAAAGAAGACTACAACAAGTTCTACGAGGCCTTCTCCAAGAACTTGAAGCTGGGTATCCATGAAGATTCCCAGAACAGGCCTAAGATTGCTGAACTTCTCCGTTTCCACTCGACCAAGAGTGGTGATGAGTTGACCAGCCTGAAGGATTATGTGACCAGAATGAAGGAGGGCCAGGAGGACATCTTCTACATCACTGGTGAAAGCAAGAAGGCTGTGGAGAACTCTCCTTTCCTCGAAAAGCTCAAGAAGAAGGGTTACGAAGTTCTGTTCATGGTTGATGCTATTGACGAGTATGCATTTGGTCAGCTGAAGGAATTTGAAGGCAAAAAGCTCGTATCAGCAACCAAGGAAGGTCTGAAACTGGATGAGAGCGAAGATGAAAAGAAGAAGAAGGAAGCTTTGAAGGAGAAGTTTGAGGGGCTTTGCAAGGTGATAAAGGATGTTTTGGGCGACAGAGTTGAGAAGGTGGTTGTCTCTGACCGTGTCGTGGATTCTCCCTGCTGTTTGGTAACTGGTGAATATGGATGGACAGCCAACATGGAAAGAATCATGAAGGCTCAAGCACTGAAGGACAACAGCATGGCTGGTTACATGTCTAGCAAGAAGACAATGGAAATCAACCCTGAGAACCCCATCATGGAAGAACTGAGGAAGAGGGCGGATGTTGACAAGAACGACAAATCCATCAAGGACCTCGTGCTCCTCCTCTTCGAGACTTCCCTCCTCACTTCCGGCTTCAGCCTGGACGACCCAAACACCTTCGGAAACAGAATCCACAGGATGTTGAAGCTTGGATTGAGCATCGATGAGGAAGCTGGAGAAGCCGATGCTGACATGCCTCCTCTTGAGGATGCCGATGCCGATGCCGATGCAGAGGGCAGCAAGATGGAGGAAGTGGATTAATTTTGATGTCTCTAGTAGTGAAGCCGGTAACATCTTTTCAAGGTTTTTTATTTTTTTTCCTTCGCGTATGTTATGTTTTCAGTTAGTAGTTTATTACAATATATATATTTTGGCTGCCGTCTAGGTTGGTTTATGCGCTGCGCTATCTCATGCCTTTTGGTTGTACTGATTTAGGTTGAGGACTCTCTTGTCTCTCATTTTGTCATGATTTGATTTTTGACGCAACTCCTCAAGTAATACCATATTTCACCCAAAATGTCTTCAATCTTTCATTTCATATCTTCCTTGGCTTGCTCAACTTTGTGCCTGTGAATTTTAGAATGTATATTTGAGCACAACTAAATTCATCCTAAGTTGAAGTGAAACACTGTCCCTCATAGATCCCAAGTCATGTAAGCATTGGATTGTGCAGTAATGGTTTATTCTCTAATATTATTAAACAATAATATAGGTTTGGAAACGCAAACTTCAGTGCCTGAAGGGATGTCGAATGGGTATGTGTGTATCTCTAGAATCCTCCTCCTCACTATTAAATATCTTCATAAAGAAGTCTCAACTCATTGAGATACTTTTAGATATTAGTACTGTATTGAGTTGGAACCTGATCTGATGAATATATAGAAATGAATCCTTTAGATGGGCTTCTTAACTTTCTTCTCAGTGGTTGAAAGCCACGTGTATGAGTTGGTTCTTGGAGAATGATTTATCATCATGTGACATGCAATCCTACATTAGAATTAGTCATATGATTTAATAATATTATAATTCATGATGATGTGACATGCAATCCTAATATGATTTAATACTACGTATTTACATATTCAAAGTATTGGTATACTAATATGGTACTATTGATCTAATAATTATTATTAAACATAAATAATAATTTTTAAAATAGGGTCACAATATATTTGTTAATTCATAATACAAGGCATTAAACCTAAAATGTTGGCTTTTATTTACGAAGTTTATGCATATAGAGGAATTAAGTTGACGATATTGATTTTAATTATGTTAACAAGGGTTTTGATTTTAATTGTGTAGAAGACATGTATCACATGATAACTTGGTTTAAAATGAAAGAGTTTGGGTAATCAAATTCAGTGTAAGCCCCATATTTTGAGCACATACAGTTTAGTGTAGGTGTTGGTAGATACTACCGCACCGCCCCCCTCCCGAAGGCTATCATTGCAGGGCTCATAAAGCCAACAATAACCCAACCACTCCCAAATTTCAGGCCCAAGTGCATAATACTCACGCACCCGCTGCCCGCCTGTCGGTTTAACTCTTCTCTCTTCTCACCTTCCGCTCCCTCTTTCTTCCGATTTCCCCCACCTATTTACAACCATTCTCTTCAATTACCCTTGCGGCATCATGTTCAAAAAGTGAGCTCTCTCCCATTTCTAATATTCCTCCTTATTCGCCTATGATTTCATGTTTTCGTTCAATGATCCTGGGACAATACTTCTGGGTTTTGTTTATTGGGGTTTAAAATTACGAGGAAATGGTTGGATTTCTTCATTTCTTATCTTCTTTTCTTGTTACTGCTCTCTCGATTCTGCTTCAATGCTTTCTTCTTTCTCGTTTCAATTCTGAGTTCGTTTGTTTGATTCTCCTCTTCTTTTTTTACTTCTGTTTCCTATTTTATTGTGTTTTTCGGCAGCCGTGGATGAACTGTTGTGTCTGAATTTGAACGTTTTGGAAATATTGACACATGCGATTTATGACTTTAAACTCTCTTAGTTCAATTTTTGGAGTGGTGTTGTTTGTATAATAATCCTTCAAATTTGTGCTTTGTTTTTTGTGTTTCTGTTTCATTTTAGGTTTTCTACGGAAGAAGTGTCTGCTCAGAATCAAGGCAAGGCATCGCTACACCGGAGAATTCGACAAAGTATAGCAGAAGAAGTGAGTATTAGCTTAGGTATTTGAATCTCATAATCATATTAACGAGATTGAAATTGGTGCCATTATCTATTTTATGTCTTCTTATTGCAGTATCCAGGACTAGAACCCGTTTTGGATGATTTGCTTCCTAAGAAAGCTCCTCTGATTGTAACTATGAGGCTCATATTGGACGTTTTTGAACTCCTCTCATAGTCAGAACCATCTCAATCTGGTTGTTGTGAACAATGTGCCACTCTTTTTTAATATCCGTGATGGCCCCTACATGCCTACCCTAAGGTTGCTTCACCAATGTAATGTTTTCTTTCTCTCATGGCTACATTTTATCTTTTTAGTAACATCTATTTAATATTCTCTTCTCAATCCTTTGAACTCTCCTGTCATTTGAGTGGTATTCCTTTAATGGCCCATTGGCATAATTTGTGATAAGGTAATCTTAATCCTCGGCCCAATAATCCAAGCTTTTGTTGAAGCAAAAACCCTTAATCAAAGAAATTAACACCTTCTTATACAAAATTTGGATCAACCAAGAGATCAAGCTAGAATTAGATTACCTCTTAAGATCAAAGATCTAGAAGCAATATTTGGAGTCTTGTTCTAAATTGAGTCACTCCACAATCGAACTTGATCAAGACTTAAATAATTTAGATGCAATTTATCACAAGAATTGCTTGAAGTTTAGAAATGACATCAATGACCCTCAAATTCTAAGGGTAGAAGTCTCAATTTGAGATCTTGATTTCATTTCTCACCAATCAAATTTTTACATAATTTTTTTTTTTTTTTTTTTTTGGTATTTATAGCCTATCCACAAAATATATATTCAACTCTTCCAATGCTCACTAAGGAAGTTGATGGCCATGATTGGTGAGTTAGTCCCATTACCCTTTAAAATCTCCACAAAAACAGATGTTATGACCCACTTTCACAAGTAAATTTCCACTATTTTTCCCACTACAAGAAATTATGGAATTAAAATAATAAATAAGGTTCTCTAACAAATTATCCATCAAATGCTAGTTACAGCAACATCATCCGCTACTTCAAGTGTGCACATATTCACTTCTGAAGCTCCAAACGGTCCTATCTCAATCGAATCAACTTGTAATGCATGAAATAACGATTGAATCGAGTCTATCCAATTTTGTAGATAAAGAATGAATGCTTGTTGAATCTTATTGGCCTTAGATCATGTAATAGGTGCATGGGAGATGGGGCGGTGAAGCCACAATATGTTTGTAGAATGCAAGTAAAGCCTTTGTGGTGTATTTGGATTGAAAGCCAAGTCACTATTTCCCATAGTTCATTTTTTATAAAAAGTTTATTTTTATTTCCTGAATGGAAGATTGAAGTGTGGTTTATGCCACTTTGAGGCATAGATCCCTGTAAATCGCTTCTATGGGATAAGTTCATCCAAGCCAAGACACCTTCCATTTCTTAATGCTGGCGGTTTGAAGGATGTTTACCAAAATTTTTATCGTTTTTTTTGTTTTCATTTTGCAATGGTCAATTGGTCAAAATTGACTTCGTCATTTGTGGAGATTAAAGGGGATCGGAATTGAATCCTGACCACAAACGTCATTTGTCGGGAGACTATAAATACCCACAATATAAAAATCAGATTCGTTGATGAATGTAATTCAGATCTCAAATTGAGACGTTTCCCTTAGAAATCCGAGCATCATATTTGTCATTTCTAAGTTTCAAGCAATTCTTGTGGTAGAATTGCACCCGAGCCATTCAATCAAGCCTTGATCAAGTTAGATTGTGAAGTGACTCAATTTAGAACAAGGTTCCAAATCTTGCTTTTAGATCTTCGATCGTAAGAGGTAATCTAATTCTAGTCTTATCTCTTGGTTGATCCAAATTTCGCATAAGGAGGTGTTAATTATTTTGATTCAAGGGTTCTTGCTAAAATAAAAGCTTGGATCGTCGGGCTGAGGATTAGGGTTGCCTTATTAGCTTGGTATCAGAGCCTAGGCTTACATCTTTGTGGCCGACTCTAGAATTGATTTTATCTTTCATTTCTGCTCTTGTTTGTCTTTTCTTTAAATTTGTCCATGAACACAATTGAAATAGCCTTAGGTAATCTTCAAGGGAGGGAAGTACTCTTGAATGAAGGAGTTGAAAATGAAGAAGATGACAATGTCACCCTTTTAGCGGGACATAGTCCTAGGGAAGGGAGAGATGTCGGTCGAGGGAGAGGAAGAGTCAGAAGAAGGGGTAGAGAAATTTTAGCACCAAAAAGAATTGAGAGGGAGTACCAGTATGAGAGAGAAAAAGAAAAAGGAGTCGGGGAGTAAAGCTAAAAATTACAACTTTCTATGGAAAATCTGATCAAGAGGAGTATTTGCAATATGAGAGCAAAATTGAGCATGTCTTCGATTGCAACAATTTCAGTGAAAAAAGAAAGTTGAAGCTTGCTGTAGCTGAATTTTGTGATTACGCCATTATATGGTAGACATCTTTGAAATAAGAGTGGAGGAGAAATTATGAAGAACCAATTAAAACGTGGGAGGAATTGAAGACATTAATGAGAAAAAGGTACATTCTAAGCATTATTCTCGAGTACTCGAGCAAAAACTCTATACTTTACAACAGGGATCCAAAAGTGTTAGAAGAATATTATAAAGAAATGGAGACTCTTATGAATAAAGCATGTATTAATGAAGATGAGGAAGATACAATGGCTAGATTTCTTGGTGGGTTAAACCGACAACTTGCTCATCAAGTGGATAGGCAAGCGTACTTTGATATGCAAGAATTGTTACACCTTGCCTTCAAAATCGAAGGGCAACTAGCTTGGGAGAAGGAGAACTCCAAGAGGTATGGTATTTCAAAGTCTAGTACTTTCAGGATAAGGAGATTCGAGAAAGAAATAGAGACATCAAATGTTGGAAATGTTAAGGAATTGGTCATCTTAATCGTGATTGTCCTAACAAGAGAGTCATGATCATCAAGAATGGACAAGTTGTCACAGATTGTGAGGAAAGTGACCATGATGAGCTAGTTGAAGAGGAAATCCAGGAGCATGAGGAGGAACTAGAAGATGGGAGTCGTTTGGTACTTGTAACCTGAAGACTTCTTAAAATTCAAGTTACAAAGAATGATGTTGATGATCAAAGAGACAACCTATTTCACACAAGGTGTTTAGTTAAGGGAACTCCTTGTAGTCTTGTAATTGATAGTGGAAGCTGCAACAATGTCGTAAGTACAATGCTGATCAAAAGGTTGCTAATTCCAACCCAACACCATCCAAAACCTTACAAGCTTCAATGGCTCAATGACAATGGAAAAATGAAGGTAACTTCTCAAGCTTTAATATCTTTTACTTTAGGAAAATATAAAGATGAAGTTCTTTGTGACGTTTTACCAATGCATGCTGGAGACATATTGCTTGGCCGACCATGACAATTTGACAGGAGGGTTATGTATGATGGTTATTTGAATCGGTATTCTTTTGTAAAAGATGGTAGAAAAACCACTCTTGTTCCTTTGAGTTCTGCAAATGTATTTGCTGATCAATTAAAGTTGGAAGAAAAAAAGAAAGAGTGAGAGGAAAAAGAGTTGAGTGAAAAAATAGATAAAAGTCAACGAGAAAACCATAGTGAAAAAAAGAATGAAATTGGAGAAAAAGGAAAGAATGTGAGTTGTTGTTGGAGAGGTTAGAAGGGCAAAGTTCTCACAAAAAACCATCTTTGTACTTGTGTACAATGAAGGATGTTTGGTCTCTAACGATAATAATTTGTCTTTGCTTAGTATGTTTCAATCTCTTTTACAGGAATTTGATGACATATTCCAAGATGAAGTCCCTAAAGGACTACCTTCAATTAGAGGTATTGAACATAAAATAGACTTCATTCCATGGGCGATAATTTTTAATAAGCCATCTTATAGAGCCAACCCAACTGAGACTAAAGAAATTCGAAGGTAAGTAGAGGAGCTTATGGAGAAGGGCTATATACGAGAGAGTCTGAGTCCATGTTCTGTACCAATCTTATTGGTGTCGAAGAAAGATGGAATGTGACGCATGTGCGTGGATTGTAGAGCCATCAACAAAATCAAGATAAAGTATCAACATCTTATTCCTAGGCTAGACGATATGCTTGATGAATTGCATGGTTCATGTTTATTTACAAAGATTGACTTGAAATCTGGATATCATCAAATTAGAATGCATGTAGGAGACGAATGGAAAAATGCGTTCAAAACTAAGTTTGGATTGTATGAATGGCTTGTTATGCCTTTTGGGTTAACTAATGCTCCTAGTACATTTATGCGCTTAATGAATCATGTTTTGAGAGAATATTTAGGAAAGCATGTTATTGTGTATTTTGATGATATTTTAATTTATTCAAAGACCTTGCATGAGCATGTGGAGCATGTTAAGTTAGTTTTGATTATACCTAGAAAAGAGAAACTTTATGCTAATTTTAATAAGTGTAGTTTTTGCATGGAAAATGTTAACTTTCTTGGCTTCATAATTGGTAAAAATGGAGTAGAAGTAGATGAAGAGAAAGTTAAAGCAATCAGGGATTGACCAACACCACAAAATGCAAGTGACATTCGTAGTTTTCATGGGTTAGCTAGCTTCTATAGGAGATTTATAAAAGATTTTAGCACCATATCTACACCATTGAATGACTTGGTGAAAAAGAATGTTGTTTTTAAATGGGGAAATATGCAAGAGAATGCATTTAATGAGCTTAAGAATAAATTAACCAATGCATCATTACTTGTCTTGCCTAACTTGATAAAACTTTTGAAATTGAGTGTGATGCAAGTGGTTTGGGTGGGCATAGGTGTTGTTTTGATGCAAGATGACAAACCTATAATGTATTTTAGTGAAAAACTAAATGGGGCAGCATTGAACTATCCTACCTATGATAAAAAATTGTTTGCTTTAGTTTGCACATTGTAGGTGTGGCAACACTACTTATGGCCTAGAGAATTTGTGATCCACTCTGATCATGAAAGCTTGAAGGATCTTAAGGGTCAAAGCAAACTGAACCGTAGGCATGCAAAGTGGGTAGAGTTATTGAAACATTTCTGTATGTCATCAAATATAAGCAAGGTAAGGATAATGTGGTAGCTGATGCACTATCTAGAAGGTACAATATTTTTACTTCTCTCAGTGCAAAAATTCTTGGATTTTAGCATATTAAAGAATTATATCGAGATGACCACGACTTTGGAATTATTTATGCATCTTGTCTTACAAAAATAGCTGTAGATGATTATTATGTGTTTCATGAATTCTTATTTAAGAAAAGTAAGCTTTGTATTCCTAGATGCTCTATCCGAGATTTGCTTGTTAAAGAAGCACATGGTGGTGGCTTAATGGGACATTTTGGGATTAATAAAACTTATAATATGTTGCATAAACACTTCTTTTGACCGAAAATGAAGCATGATGTTCATAAATTTTGTAGTCAATGCGTTAAATGCAAAGAAACTAAATCTAGGTCATAACCAAATGGATTGTACACTCCTTTGAATGTACCTAATGAACCTTGGACTAATATATCTATGGATTTTGTTCTTGGTTTACCGCACACTAAAAAGGGTAAAGATAGTATTTTTGTTGTGGTAGACAGATTTAGTAAGATGGCTCATTTTATTGCATGTAACAAGACAGACCATGCAAAACATATTGCTGACTCATTTTTTAGGGAAGTAGTAAGATTACATGGAATCCCTAGAATAATTGTTAGTGATAGGGATGCTAAATTTCTAAGTTACTTTTGGAAAGTATTGTGGGGTAAATTGGGTACCAAATTGTTGTTTTCAACTACATGTAATCCTCAGATGGATGGATAAACTGAGGTGGTTAATAGAACATTAGGAGCATTACTTAGGGCTATTATTTCTAAGAATATTAAGTCTTGGGATGAATGTTTGTCATTTGTAGAGTTTGCATATAATAGAGCCATTCATAGTACAACTCATTGTTCTCCTTTTGAAGTTGTTTATGGATTTAATCCACTTACGCCTCTGAATTTGCTTCTTATTCCTTCTAATATGTTTGTGAGTAACGCAGCCACAAGTAAGGCAGACTTGATCAAAACATTGCACAAGGAGGTGAAGAGAGAATTGAGACCCAAAATTTCAAAGTTGCTTCAAGGATTAACAAAAGACGGAAGGAAATCATTTTTAAACATAGTGACTGGGTTTGGATACATTTTCGCAAGGAGCGATTCCCATCTCAACGGAAGACAAAGTTACATCCAAGAGGGGATGACCCTTATAGATTTCAAGTTTATTTCTTTAGCCACTCAAACATACTAACATTTGTTCAAAGATTTTATTGTTTTTTTGTTTTCATTTTGCAATGGTCAATTGGTCAAAATTGACTTCGTCATTTGTGGAGATTAAAGGGGATCAGGATTGAATCCCAACCACAAACGTCTTTTCTTGGGAGACTATAAATACCCACAATATGTTATGTAAAAATCAGATTCGTTGATGAATGTAATTCAGATATCAAATTGAGACGTTTCCCTTAGAAATTCGAGCATCATATTTGTCATTTCTAAGTTTCAAGCAATTCTTGTGGAGAATTGCACCCGAGCCATTCAATCAAGCATTGATCAAGTTAGATTGTGGAGTGACTCAATTTAAAACAAGGTTCCAAATCTTGCTTCTAGATCTTCGATCGTAAGAGGTAATCTAATTCTAGTATTATCTCTTGGTTGATCCAAATTTCGCATAAGGAGGTGTTAATTATTTTGATTCAAGGGTTTTTGCTAAAATAAAAGCTTCGATCGTCGGGCTGAGGATTAGGGTTGCCTTATTAGCTCATTTCGCTTTTTACATCTAAGGTTTATAGAGAATTTTGTTGCATTGAACTCCTAAAGGGAGTGAGAAGGAAACAAAACACCAAAGTAAAGAACAGAAGTCCAAATATTACAAGAGAATAAAATAAAACATCGAAGAACAAACGACACAGATCTCAACACAACAACAGGCCGAAGCAACCTAAAATCGGCCTTTTGAACTGCAAAAGCTGCACCTCACAGTGAAAGCTGAAAATTCGAGGTCTCAACACGACTCCAACCCCTAAGCCCCAAACTCCAATAAAAAAGTTTTAGGCATTTTTTATAGGTTGCTATTATCGTTCTTGAGCCACAATGTTGCTGATTAGTTGGCTTCTCACCTCTGTTTCCTATGTGTATTGGCCTTACAAATACCTTGATCTGCCCCTTGGAGGTAATCAAAATTGTATTTGTTGTATCCCATTTTTTGAAAGTCCTCTACCAACACTTTAAGGGTTACAATATGCCAAAGTGTATTCATTTTACTGGGGAATCTCCATATCCACTTACAGCCTCATTCCCTTCTTTGTATTACCAAATGTATGTTTATACTTCATCCACTAATCACACCGTGCTCCATTTAACAAGGTGATAACCGCTTCCTATATTGTCTGCTCGAAACAAGTTCCTCGAAAATTCGATTGAGCTGTGTGAACTGTCAAGTCAACATTCAAAGACTGAAAGATAGCTTGTTGCCAAGTTTTCATCATAGTATAGTCAATTTTTTTTGTTTTTGTACGACAACAAAAACCAAAGCCAAGAGCCAACCTCAGACTGCAACAAAAAGATAGCCACTTGGTATTACTCTTTTGTGGTATAATAGGTCTTTATGGTCGTGTTTTGAGGTGTGGGAGGTTGTGTGGTCCAATGTGTTTTTTATGGCCGTCTGTCAAATGATCGTTTTGTAATTATCAACTCGGTGTTATTCTTTTGGATTGAGGTTTAATTTCGTAGCTTAAGTGGTTGAGGACTCCTATTGTGAGCTTGTTTTTTGTATGCCCTTGTATTAGACTCTTTCAAAGAATATTTTAGCAACAAACTTGGAAAGTCTCATGGTTAAATAATGTCATTTTGAAGGGTGTGGATAACCTTCTCATGGTTAAATAATGTCATTTTGAAGGGTGTGGATAACCTCTTTCGGGTCTCCAGTCCTTGGTGGTTTCATTACCCACCGTGATACGAACCACGACCCAGAAATTTACATATCTCAAGGTCCAGTTACAAGGACGAGAGCTAAGAGGCTACAACAAATTTTGTACACTTATATTCGGGTATGAGCAAAGATTTGGTATTTAAACAATTTCTCTGGAGAGCAACCTCCTCGAAGGGGTGTCCAGCCTCGGAAAGTAATTTTATGTATCTAACATTTTAATTACAGAGCTCTTGACAGCTATTGCTTTGGGTTTCCCTTTATTCTCTCAAATTGTTAAATGTTTAGTTAGGGACGGGTTCTGTACTTTTGAGAGGATTGATAGGATGGATGGGTGAGATGCTTTATCATTTATCTGATAAGAGGCTACATTCACCAACCTCTACTTTTCCTTCCTCTTATGTGTCCTCACTTCCCTTAGGGTTTTTATCAACCCTTGTTGAATGCAAGTCTTTAGAGTTGCAATAGTCTGATAAGGCAATCTTAATCCTCAGGTCAACAAGCCAAGCTTTTGTTGAAGTAAAAACCCTTGAATCAAAGAAATTATCACCTCCTTATACAAAATTCGCATCAATTAAAAGATAAGACTAGAATTAGATTACCTCTTGCGATCAAAGATCTAGTAGTAAGATTTGGAACCTGGTTCTAAATTGAGTCACTCCATAATCGAGCTTGATCAAGACTTGATTGATTGGCTCGGATGCAATCTATTACAACAATTGCTTGAAACTTAAAAATGACAAAGATGATGCTCAAATTTCTAAGGGTGAAAGTCACAACTTGAGCTCAATTTCATTCATTAAAAATTTGCGTTTTACCTACTAATTTGTGGGTATTTATAGTCTCTCCACAAAAGAAACTTCTAACTCTTCAAATGCCCACTAACGAAAGTTGGTGGTGGTCATGATTGGTAAGTTACTCCTCACTACCCTTAAAATGTTCATTAAAAAAGGAGTTATCGTTCCACCATTTTACCCATTACAAGAAGTTATGGAATTAAAATAATAAATAAAGTTTGCAAATAAATTGTCAATCAAGTGGCAATCTCAACCTCCACTCCAACCATGCAAATATTCACTTTTGAAGTTTCAAAGGGTCATTCCTCAATCAAATCAACTTGTAACACATGAAATGGAGGTTGAACCGAGCTTATCCAATTTTGTAGATGAAGAATGAATGTTGGTTGAATCTTCTTGACCTTGAATTGTGTAATAGGTCCGGTTGGAACATTTGGAACACCATGATCCTTATACGAGGAGAAGGGATATTTGGATTTGGAATCCTAATTCATTGGAGGGCTTCTCTTGTTGATCTCTCTTCCACACCCTCTGCTCTCCTTCTCCTTGTCAGTGGCTTCAGCTTTAAAATCCTTAAGTGAAGTTCTTTGCTCGGCAAGTTTTGCATGGGAGAGCGAATACCAGGATCGTTTACAGCAACATTCTCCTTTTGTCTTGTGCTCGCAATAGTATGTTCCTCTCCGGTGGTAAGCGAAGGATCTATAACATTTGTTGTGGACTGTTTGCTCACTTATTCTCTTTGAAGTCAGTGCTTTAGCATGTTTGGGGTTGTTGTGGTGCGTAACAAGGGCTTTCACTCTATGAATTAGGAGATCCTCATGAACTTTTCCTTTCAGGATAAGGGTAGAGCGATGTAGCAGAATTGTTCTTTATAATGTGTCCTGGTCTTACATCCCTTGGGGGTGCGTTGGATGATGCAGTGGTAAACTTTTTTTGCACTCTTATCCACCGACTCGAATTCTTCATTGGTGATACAGTTGGTGTCTGTTGGGTTTAGTAGATTTTAAGGTTGTTGTTTGATGAATGCATTCTGATACAGAATCAAACATTCTCAGGCAATAATGGCAGAAGGTAAGGAACATGCTCTTGCCATTGGCTTCACCAAGAAAATCACTAGTGTGTAATTTACAGAAAGGCGATAAACAAAGGGATCGGTGTGGACAATATGCAGTACCTTAACGACGGTCTATGGAAGGTATGTCATAGTTCTGATTCTACACCATCCTAGAACGTCTTAGAAGTAGAATTGTTTTAATCGTTGAGTTAGTTCAAGTTGTTTGCTTTTTCAAATTCATCAATTTTGTGTTTAATACATATAAATATTGCTTTTAACGAAAAATTGAAAAGAAAAGTTCTCATAAAAATATTTCTAGAACAAAAGCTTTAGAATTTTTAAATTTTCAATAATACCACAAGGTAGGGGTTGGAAGAGAACACGTTGGAAATGTCAACCCGTATGCCTACAGGAACCAACATTGTTGGTTGCAATTAGAAAAGAGGAAAAGAACCATGACTAAAATTATATGATCACAAGGGATATGCAAACAACTCAATTGCAAAGTCGGGTTGGACAGAAATTTAACGGTGACAAGAGGAAAGGAGGGAGTGGACCAACTTGAGCAAATTGTGGACTTAAATAAGAGCTACATATTTTGTTCGACTTTAGAACTTTAGGCAATTCAGTGTTAAAGCTAAACTCAAACTTCAAAATTCAGCGCAACCCACCATCCTAAATACAAACTTCGACACATCAAAACTCAACCTCCCAAAACACTAAATTATTAACTTGAAAAGCTTATGAATCCCCCGCTTCATAACTCAACTCAACACCTCAAACGACCCCTTACAGATAATTGTATTGGAGGGTTTGGTTAAAAATTGGGATTAAAATCCATAAAATTCGAAGATAGTTATGCTTGATATTGCACGACAAAGTTCACATAAATCAATAATATCCGTGATTAATTCTTGTAATTATTTCGAATAATTTTATTATATAATTAATTGTTTTTTAATGTTTTGTTTATTTAACTATCAATATTAATAATTACCTTCCATTATATTAGTTGCTATTAAATTAATATAAATTTGTTAATTATGCAACAAATATGATTATTCTCGTCCAAAAAAAGCTCCAAGATTGTGGACCATGGGCTTAATCATTTTGGGCCTGGATCCAGCCCATTCTAATGACACAGGGCGATCCAGCACTATAAAATGGGTTTAAAAACCCTGATTACCACCTTCGTCATCCTTCGAGCAGCTGCACCACGCGTCTCGCAAACTCGGCTAGCTGCAATGGTACCTTCAAAATTTCTACTCATTCACTGCCTCCTTTGTTTAAGTTTCTTCCTTCTAGGGCTGATTTTTGTGTTTCTCTTTCTGTTGAACTCCTTGCGGTGGTTAGGGTATTGATCTCGTAGCGGGAGGTAAGAGCAAGAAGACCAAGAGGACTGCGCCCAAATCTGATGATATCTACCTTAAGTTACTCGTCAAGGTACTTCCTAAGCGCGATTTCCCATTCATAGCCACTTTCGTTTCATCTACCGGTGCTTAAAAATATCATATGCTTGATTGTTTAAGGGTTTGGTTTATTTTGGTTCTTGATTGCGGAGCTTGTGTAAATATAGTATTGTGTTGAAATGTCTCTGAAGGTGGTCTAATGCCGCTCCCATTGAAAGTCAATTGAAATGTCACTCGGTTGGTTTTTTTCGGTTCCTTACAGAAGACTCATTTGTTTCCCCTTATTTGATTTCCTTCCACGTTTTATTATTTTGCTCTATATCTCTTGTGCTTGTCTAATCTGTTTGTGGATGCCTAATTTTGTTTTTCGAATGAATTGGTTCGATGACTGGTCTTACTGCTTTGATGATATCTGTGAATCCCAGCTCATGATGAGACCTTTTGTAGGTCGGGGAATAGTCTTTACCCACAATATCTAAGCCTTAAGTCCAGTTACATTATCTTTTTTTTTTTTTTTTTCTTTTTAACTATTATCGGTAACATGTTTTCACTGTTGAAGTTAGTATGTACTCAAATGTTAACGCCTTCTGTAACTGCGTTTGCTTAGCTGTTCTTATATTGAATGCATAGAATGCCATGCTACCTATATTATTTCCCTTCGTAGGCACTAAATGTAATCATATATTGATAACAATTTGCCGTACTTTTCATCTTTTGTTTTGTTTCCTTCGGAAAATTAAAAGGTTCCCAGTGATGATTAACTTGACCATGCTAATACTGATCACTTTGTGATTGATCTTTTCTTTAGTAGTTCTGAGGGAACTGACTCCAAGGTTTAAGTTTTTGTGCTCATTTGCATTTGTTTCACTTGAGTGGGATGGGTGTACATTATATCTTTGGTTTATGCTTTTGTTATTTTTTCCATACAAATAGAAATATTTCTATGAAGTTAGATCATTTTCTCCCTTCTGCAATTAAGCCCTTTTAAACTGTTCAATTTGTTGTTTTTTTTCCAGATCATAAGGACTCTGAACATATGCCTTTAGAATGTAAAGAAGTTTTGTACATTTTGGTTTGACTTTTTCTAGGAGTCTTCTAATCATGTCTGTTTGTGTGCACTTTTGTAATATCCTAATGTTAGTTCTCTATGTAATCTGGAAAGAGAAGCTTATTGTGTGGGCATTTTCTTGAATAGAGTCGTTCTTTTTGCCTTCAAAAACACATGTTTCACCTAACTTGTATTGACTAATGAAGTGATTTCTCGCTTTCCTTTTCAGCTTTACCGCTTCCTTGTTCGTCGTACTGGAAGCAAGTTCAATGCTGTGATTCTCAAGCGCTTGTTCATGAGCAGGGTCAACAAGCCTCCACTTTCTCTCTCTAGGCTTATCCAGTTCATGAAAGGAAAGGTTAGTTTCATCATGTAATATTGTAAGTTCATTTTGGTTGTTTGTAACTGATTGTGCATGCTGGGAGGTCTAAAACCTCTTATATTTGTTGGTAATGTAATAGGAAAGCAAAATTGCCGTTGTTGTTGGGACTATTACTGATGATATTCGCGTCTATGAAGTTCCAGCATTGAAAGTTGCTGCTCTGAGATTTACAGAGACAGCAAGGGCAAGGATTGAGAAGGCTGGTGGTGAGTGTTTGACATTTGATCAGCTTGCTTTGAGGGCTCCTCTGGGTCAGAACACGGTATGAATATTTTCATGTTCCAAGTTATTTTTAGGCCACAACTTTCACGTTCTTGATGAATGTGTGGAAAAATTAGAGAGTTTCAGGCTATGCTTTAGATGTATATAGGGATTTGAATAATCTGTTGGCTCCATTTTTATTATTTTTGGGTTCATTTGCAGGTTCTCCTTAGAGGTTCCAAGAACTCCAGAGAGGCCGTGAAGCATTTTGGTCCAGCACCAGGTGTGCCCCACAGCCACTCCAAGCCTTATGTGAGGTCCAAGGGAAGGAAGTTTGAGAGGGCAAGAGGAAAGAGAAACAGCAGGGGATACAGGGTTTGATTCCATCATATTTTCCAAGCTAATTCAATCGTTGTGTGTTTTTCTGAACTCGATATCGCAAAATTAGTTACTTCAGTTGACTGTTTTGTCAAAATATTGTTGATTAGGACTTGATTCAATGGCATTCAGGCAGACTTTATTGAGTTCCTTTGGCTAGACATTGTGTGATGTCCATTTGATTTGAATTTCATTGAAATATGAGCATGTTACCTTGATTTTGATTTTTTTTTCTAAAAAAGATCATATTAACATCTCTAATAAATAGAGTACACCATTCTTCTTCTTGAATCTATTTCATCTAACCGAATACTATTGGTTGGATTATATTTCTAATATCTATAACTTCATTTTTATTTAGGTAATTTCTATGCTCTAAAACATTTAAGACTTTTAAGTCCATATTTTGTCCTCCCCTTTTATATTTGTTGCATTCGCAATGCATATCCATCATTGTCCAGTCATGAAGATCTTTTCCTCTTGCCTAGTCGTGACAACGTTCCAGTTTCAGTATGCCTATTGGTTGGCGTTTTTTGCATATCCTCTTCCAACGTTTGCCTAGTTCCAGTTTCAGTATGCCTATTGGTTAGCGTTTTTGGCATATCCTCTTCCAACGTTTCCCTTGTGACATTGAATCGTGGTTGTTTTGGGATGTAGTACTCCCCAGTTTCAGTATGCCTACTGGTTGGCGTTTTTGGCACATCCTCATCCAACGTTTGTGGCAGAATCGTGGTTGTGTCTAAATACAAATTAAACCAATAATCCAAGAGAATGATAATGGCAAGGAAAAAAGGGAGAATATGTTGGTATAATGACTTTTCTCCGAGGAAGAACTCCTAATCTAAAAAACATACCATCCATGAAAAACAACAAACACCCAACATATTTTTGTTCGACTTTTTATTCCATTCAACACGATAAGGTTTCGTACAGTCTACATATTTTAAACGACCACCTACCAAAGATCAGACGAATCAGAGTGGAACTTAACTGGTCTAAAACATGTATTTTCGATCCACATGTCGTTCAAAAAGCAAACAAGCACCCTAATTAACTGAAAAACACACTCTGTTCTGTTCTGGTTTGTAGAAGCGACTAGAACTTTTTGATGAAGTCAAGGATGTGAGAGCTAACCTCTTCAGGCTTCTCCTGGGTCAGGAAATGCCCAACTCCTTCCATTACCACAACCTCTTGCAAATATGGCACATCTTTTTTGAAACCTCCTCCATTCACATACTCCTTAACCCCTGGTGTCGTATACACCATATCGACATCCCCAACTACGAACTTCACTGGCACTTTCACTTGAACCCCTGTCCATGGGGCTGTCAGCTCCCAGTTTCTACACAAAATTCCATATACAAATCAAACACCTAAGCTCCTAATCTAACTTTTACTGTAATGCACGAGATCTTGTAGCATTTACGACATAAGATTGAAACCAAAAACTCAGCAGTTTGTGTAATTGGTGACTTACAAGTCCATTGATCTGTAATAGTTGAGTGGTCCAGTGAAGCCCTTGGACTCAAACTTGGAGGCAAAGTAAGAAAGATCTTCTTCTGAAAGCCAAGAGGGCAAGGGAGTTGAGGATTCAGGCCTGCTTTTAAAGGCTTGTCCTTTAGGAAAAATGGGAGGGCCTGTTCTTCTTGTTGTCAAAATGCCTCTTACCACTTCTTTGGCACCCACCATCGCCATCTCCTCTTCAATCTCTCCTGGATTCTGAAACAAATACAAATTTCTTATGCATATCCCTTCCCAAACAGAAAGCAAAAAAAAGGGACATGATCTAAAGAAAACTAGAGCGATCATGAGTTTATAAACAAGGATACGAGGCCTTCGGGAAAGCCCAAAACAAAGCCATGGTAGCTAATGCTCAAAGTGGACAATATCATACTATTGTGAAGAGTCGTGATTCCGATTCCTAACTTCAGTACCATAATCATGAGTACCTAGTACAATATCTTGTAGCACTCACTCATTATCAATTCTATCGAAAGAACTTACTTACGAGTGTGTGAAGTGTTTTTGGTGCATTATAATCACCATGGCAAAAACACAGACAAATCTCAATCGTTATGAACAAACAGCAAGCAAGAATTTTACATATATAAAAAGAAATCAACCTGGAATCTGCAAATGTAATAATCATCTCCAAAAAACTTCCTCATGCTCTCAACAGGCTTCACCTTGGGATGCCTAGGCCTAAACGGCACACTCAGACACACAAAAGCCTTAACAATGTCAGCTCGGAATAAACACAAACACCATGCGATCATTGCGCCCCAGTCATGCGCCACAACAAAAACCTCCTTAACTCCAAGAATCTCAACAAGAGCAACAAGATCCCCAACAATATGCATAATAGAGTAGCTAGAAAGTGAATCAGGAGCATCAGAATCGCCATACCCACGAAGGTCCGGCGCCACAGCGCGATACCCATGTGAGCTCAACGCCAAAATCTGATGGCGCCATGAATACCAAAGCTCTGGGAAGCCATGGATGAGAAGCACAATTGGGCCTTCGCCCTTCTCGGCTATGTGCATGTTTATACCATTGACGCTCACGGTTCTGTGCTGGATCGAATCCATGGCGATGGGTTGAAATTGTTCTTGATTTTTTCACTCTCTGCTTTGGATTCTTCGTCTTTGATAGAGCGGAAGGTGAATTGAATGAAGACGCAGAGATCGAACGTAGAAAACAGTGCGAATTTAGGTGAGGAGATGAAGGCCAATAAATGGGGTTCTCAAGACCGGAGTTTTCTCGGTTCATCTTTAAAAGCGGACCAAGCTTTTTTATTTTAAATAAAAGGCTAAATTAATAAAAAAAGATACTTTTTAAAATTTACTTTTCTCTTAAATTTATTTAAATTTTAATAATATTTTTAAGTTTAACTATTTTATAGTTAAGTTAGTTGGAGAATCACTATTTGGGTCAAATCATGAGCAATTATAAAATAGATAGTATCACTAGTGTTTCTAAGACAAGACACCCAATCTAATCAATAGGTTATTACTTGAACATGATCCTCTCATATGTGAGTCATGCACTATCGTATCAATAGTGTTTCTAAGACAAGACACCCAATCTAATCAATAGGTTATTACTTGAACATGATCCTCCCATATGTGAGCCATGTATTATACTAATAATGCATGACGTTAGATTATTAAAAAAATCAAAATTATTAAAAATAAATTTTTAATTACCAAACTTTTGAGGTAAAATTTAGTATTCATCAATTTTTCTAAAAATGACTATAAACTCCCTAGTAACTTTTGAAAATAGATTTCTAAATTATTTTTATATGGAGAATGACTATATTTATAGCTAGTACAATGTTTTCTGATGGTTCTTGATTTACCATGTTGAATTTGAACCCGACGCCGAGTTCTTTCGCCATTTGACTTAGTGACTTGCCAACCTGTTTCAACCTCTCTTCTTTCGCCATTCGCCTTGACTTGAGATTTGGAAATGCAAATGAAAGAGGAAATAGAAAAAGAATCAGTCAATTCCTTTCGAGTTTCGCCTTCACCCTTCCGTGCACCCACCTTAGGCGAGAGGCCGATCCCACGACTAAGATAGTCGCTCCAGAGGTCGCGCAGTTCCGACTTCGCCCGTGACAAGACTACAGAGAAAGCGGCGCTTTCGTGTAACATGCTATGGTCTCAACGCCCTTACGAGGTAGTTATGAGTTTCACGCGCTCTAAGCCCGGCCCGCACGCGGTTAGGAAGATTGGCCACAATCTGAGCGGTACCATCCACCCTACCCTACCACCTATAGGCGGTCGTCCGTCCTACGACGTACCATGATACTTTCCGTTTTGTCGAGCCCAGCTTTGGTCTCTAGTAGGACGACGTACCATGATACTTTCCGTTTTGTCGAGCCCAGCTTTGGTCTCTGGTTTGATGGTTGCCCATTCATTCCCAGTGGATCCTTCTTCTCCCTAAGAATTGAACGAACCCAGTTTTTCTATACGAGAGTGAGGAATCAAAACCAACAACTTCCCACTTTTGATGTCCCACGATTCTTCCCGTTTAGAAACTCAGGAGAAGGACAGGGGTCGCTAGGTCAGAAAAGCGAGAACTCAAAATTCTCCCCAAGTAGGATTTGAACCCACGACCAGAGGAAGGCTAACTGCTTACTAGTTGGGAGCTGTATGAGCTGTATGGACAGGTGTCGCTGTTCTCCTCCACAACCGCCGTCGATTTCATGACGACCTGAGAGAAGGTGGATTAGATTCATATACTGACCTCCCTTCCTGATATCGAAATCCACAATGTGGATCCTCTTCCTTTAATGCCTCAAGAATCGCGAGATTCGCCGCCATGAAGGCAAGCTTAAAGCAAAGAGAAACATCGTAAAGTGATTGAGTCGCTGCTGAGTGCTCGTCGTTGAAAATCTCCGCCACAAGAGGCGAAAATTTCGCTGGATTTACCCATGATTTCAAAACGAAAACCATATCCATATACTCTGCCAATCTCTGCACAGAACTAACTCTCGCATTCGAAATCTTAACCACCAGTGCAAGAATCTCATCCACAACCTCCAATTTTCCCTAAAAAATTGCCACCGCAGCCTCGATTACAAACTGTTTCCAAGAAATTGAAGACGGAGAAGCCATAGAGAACGACGTAGACGAAGAGCAAGAAGACAAAGCAGAGGTAGTTAGCAACGTTGAATCCGACTTCTGATTCCGTGGCGCCGTCGGACTAATTAGATTATGCATCGTCTCACACGAAACGCTAGTCGAACTCGTAATCATAGACGCAGCATCACTTCCATCATAGTCGTCGTTATCTTCAAGAAGTTGTTTCTCCAACTCCTGAAGGCGATGATTCATCATCATCTTCTTCTCCGAGTCTAGATTCTGCAAATTTGGAGGACCACCTCCGGTGAAAACTGACTGCATCTATGTTAATCCTCTGTCTGATGTACTTTTTCTATCCTCCAAATCTCCCTTGATCACATAAGCTGCCACATGAACCTCCTCATCCAAGCGATTTTTTCTTTCTGCCACTCGGTTTTGCTGTGGTGCCACATAAGCAGGAGGTTGTGCCACATAATCTATTGAGTCCTCCTTTTATTCTACCATTTCTTCAACATACGCCAACGGAAGCAGCGATTCAGATGTTTCAGCAAAATGAGTTTGTGATTCTTTTCCCTTACTCTTCTTGAGACATTTATACTGAAAATGACTAACGTCATGACAATAAAAACACTCAACAAGAATTTTGTTAAAACCTGATCTCCCATATCCTCGTCCTCTACCTCGAATTGTGTCACCTCCACGATTTGTTCTCTTTGTACTGCTGTCAAGAGTTATCTTCAATGCCTGCTCTTCCACAATATGTCTTTGCATACGTTGTTCATGAACCAGTAGACTACTATGCAATTCATCAATAGCCATGATGTCCAAATCGTTGGATTCTTAAATAGAGCAAGCCACGTAATCAAACTTTGAAGTCATGGAGCGCACAATTTTCTCAATAATGCTAACATCACTCATCTTTTCACCATGGAAACGCATTTTATTAGCAATTGTGAGAGTACAAGAAAAGATATCAGAAATCGTCTCGCCTTCCTTCATATGAAAGGTCTCAAAGTCCTTGTGCAGAGCCTATAGTTGTGCTCGTTTCATCTTTGTATTTCCTCGAATTTTTTTTCTTCATTGAATCCCAAATTCCTTTCGAAGATTCTTTATCCAAAATAGTCTCTAGAATGGAGTGATCGATGGTCTGGAAAAGGTAGTTCTTAGCTTTAACTCTTTTAATTTATGATCTGCTACCTCCTTCTTTGGTTCATCTAAGTAATCAGAATCATCCAATATTCTATGGAGTGAAGAAAGTTCTCCATTAACATGCTCCAATGATCATAGTGACAAATAAAATTTGGTATTGCTGGTTGAACAAAGTTGTCTTCAATGATCATAGTGACCAACAAATTTTGGTATTCCTACTTGAACAAAGTTGCCTTCAGTAGTCATCTTTAGTTGCAGCTGAGAGACAAGACTGTGATACCAAATGTTAAATTGGAATGAAGATAAGTTTGCAGAAGAATGAGGAAATTTAGTACGTGTAAAGAATGACTATATTTACAGGCAGTACAATAAACGGAAGATAAAAATAAAATCCTAATGGAAAGCAGAATATCATGCCAAAACAAAGAATCTGTCTTAAGATATGGGCATAAGATCATATAAGTGATATATATTCAGAAATTAGAACATAAAAAATAGCAACTAAATCTTTTTCAACATTCTCTTTGTCTCGAATCGAGATTATTTTTAGGTCAACAAAATTCCGTCCTCTTTATCCTTCTCTAGCCTAGCAACCCGAACTACATCCTCTTCTCCAATATATTCGTTCATGTTCTCTTTGATATCAATGGCTGCTCCTCGTGTGTCCTCTGATAGTTGCATGATTTTTGGATGAGAATAATAGTTTTTTTATTTTTGGATTGTTGTTTAGTTTGATTGAAATATTTTGAAAGTGTATATTTGATTTTTGAGATTTTTAGATTTTTAGATTTATTACATGATACTATACTTAAAAACGGGGCGGTTTGTTGTTGCCCTTAATTTGCTCCAAAATGTACTATAGGGTATATGACTAGTTGTCAACTTCTCCCTGCCCGAAGGGTTATATACTGCTAAGTCGTTGTTGTTGCCTTTGCCTACATGCTATATAACACCGTTTTCAATCTCTTACTAAATCTTGCTTTTGAACTCTCTTTCGAAAATCTCTCTGCCCTTGATTTCTAAAACCTTGTTCTTAAATCGGGGCTAGAGGCTCGAACATACGTTGTCCGTTCGTAGGCAATGCGCAAACGAATTGACACAACTCACTTGTTGCTGAGAAGTGAGTGCCGCACAATTGCAAGTCCGCTGACATGAAAAGAGTAATTGTGATAAGTGGTATCAGAGCAGGTTCGGCTCCTTAGAAAGTATTATGCAAACATGCCCGCTGCAAAAGAACCGGGCAAGTCCCAGGCTGACCGACTAGCTAAAATCGAAGAACAGATAATTTGCATGAGTGAATAACAATTAATTTGCATGAGTGAATAACAGTTGGGTGTCTTATCCCGGTAACACTATTGATACGACCCACTTTGTAATTGTTATAAATAATTATATCCAATTGTTTAACCCACTTTGTAATGGTTATAAATAATTGAGTCCATTCATGTAGATACATATGAGTGAGAGTATCATATAAGTTTGTATAAGACAGTCCCATGAAATATTTAATCTTTCTTTATAATCATGACCCAAATTTTGAGGCTTCAAAACCCTAACGGTGACTAAAAAGACGAAGACAAAGGCAAATAAGAGAAAAGGTAAAATAAAATAAAATAAAGGATAAAAATCCGATAAAATTTAAATCAAAATAAATCCAACATCAAAATTAAATACAAAATAAAAATTAAAATAAGAAGGTATTGTTCAAAATTTATTACAAAGGGAAAAATAGTTTGGGATACAATGATAAAACAAAATACAAAAGATTCAAACATGAAAATACAAGGTACAGACTCCGAAACAACCTCCTCTGTGACTGTACAGCTCTCGAACACTCTTCCACCTCGATTAGCAGCCTACGAACACTAGAAAAAGAAAGAGGAAAGGGGTGAGTATATCAATATACTCGGTAAGCAATCTACCTTTCATAACATCTTTAACCTAGCAAATATCCATGAGCTTTATTACTATGGGCTCTAGGAAATTCAGGCCTAGTCTCTACTACTATCTTAGTATCTGGGGTGCCTCGAAGTTTCAAGCGATACTTTAGCTACTCACGGACACACTCTGGGTATGGGGTGGGGTTGGGAGGGAGTAGTTCACCCATTTGTTATGTCGGGAGAGGGGGGAGTAGTTTACCCATTTTTGACGTTGCAAGTCTTCAAGAGTGACAAATCAGTGACAAATCTCATCTATGAGGTAAACGACCTTTCTGTTCTTAAACTTAGGTAGCTTGCTCTGCTCTCATCATTCATGGGAGATTAGCTTGCTCTGTAATTACATTCAACGAAAGACTATTTTCTTGAATTATTCAAATAACTTTTTTGTACATAAAATCTAAATTACTTTTTAGAGTATCTAATAGGTTAAGAAATATCATTCGGAAAATGTGAAAATTTAGTCGGGAGTAAATTACATTAAAAAAAATAGTAGGAAAAAAAAAATTGCACCTTAGGGCATTTATTTTTATTAGAACTTTACAACAAAATTTATATATCAGGATTAAAGCAGCTATACATATAATAGTTTTAATATTAAAAAAAATGCTAATAAGTTTTCTTAAATGAAACTCAATAAATAAATAAAAAAAGAAAAGAAAAAAACTGTAAAAACAAATTAATTAAAACAATTAAGAGAAATTTGTTTTAAGAATTAAAAAAGAAAAAAAGAAAAAAAGAAAAATCTAAAAACCCGGCAAACAAACAATAGGCTAGCAGAAATGGAACAAAAAAACACCCCAAAAACAGCGGTTAACCACAGCAAGTCCAAAGGCCATCCGCCCCTCTCTGAGGACCAAACAAATCCACCATTATAAACACAACCCCCCCATCAAGAAACTCAATTCATCTCTCCATCTACAAAAATTTCAGGCTTTCATCCCAATTCAGTCGTCAAAGAACAGACAAAAGATATGAAGCCCATTTCAGTCGCTGTGGCTGTTTTGGTGGTGGTTTCCCTCTGTTCCTTCCAAGCACAGGGAGACAATGAACTGATCACCAAAGCCTGCAGCAGAACCGCTTACAACGACCTGTGCAAAGCAATCTTACAAGCAGCACCAAATAGCAATGACGCAGATCTCTATGGATTAACACAATTCGCATTGAGCATTGCAGCACAGAATGTTAGCAACATATATCAAACCATAGACAAACTTCAAAACGACTCATCCGTAGACAGTTTCATGGATGAATGCTTGACGGACTGCTTGGAGAATTATCAAGATGCTACTGACCAAATCGAAGATTCTGTCACTGCTTTGGAATTCAAAGCCTTTAACGATGTCAGGACATGGGTTGCTGCTGCCATGAGCGATGTAGCTACCTGCGACCTGGGCTTCAAAGACAAGCCTGGCTATCAATCTCCTGTTCACCAAATGAGTGCCGTTTTTGATCAGATATGCAGCATTGTCTTGACCTTTAATCACTGTTTAATTGAAGGGAATGTTCACCTCACCAGCTAAACATGGTTTGGTTGTAGTTTGTTTCTTTCTTTCTGGCTCTTCAAACCTCAAAAACATAATAAATGTTTTAACGTAAATTATCATATCAATATCATCCTCCAAACAGAAAGAGAGGGTGAACGAACACATTCAATTGAGTAAATACCAATTCTTATGTTCAGATCTCTTCAGTTTTTATTTCGTTTTCTTCTTTCTCACAAAGTAATTCACAAGAAAACTTGGAAATCATCAGGGATTAACAATCTACACAAACAATCGAATCGAAATCCTACAGATCGGAAGATTTCTTTGAACTCTCAGTTATTCATCCACGAAACGAACTAACAAATTGATATCAGCCAAGGAATTTCAGATCCCTTGAAACCTTCATCTCCTCATGTATAAATCATCGATTTCCATTTGTTTTCCCTCTGAAAACCTTATTCATGAGAAAACTCATGTGAAATGCGTCGATACTGATAGAAGCAAAGAAATCACCAGGGATTTAACCATTTGAAAAATGATGGATTCGAAATCTCATGCAAGACAATCAAACACAGAATTCAAAACAGAAAAATATAATAGGGGATGGAAGAAAATTAATGTAATCCAGTTACATTGGAGCGCATCTCCATTGAAAATAGGAAGAGAAGACTCAAGCAGAAAGGATGATTTCGCTGTCCGCGCAGATACAATCCTGGAAACGATTTTAATGAGAAACAAATTTCCAAGAAGATCTCTGCGCGGAATATGAACAAGTAAACCCCAACTTAGAAGAAAACACGCTAATTTCTAAAATATTGAAATGAAACGGCGCAAAACTTGAATTTGCAACGAATTTCTGAAGAACTCACTGTAATTCTCAAGTCCGCAAAAACCCTTTTTATATAGAAGGGGCGGGGGTATATGTTGCGAAATGACGATAATACCCATTAAATCTCAACAAATAAAAAATAATAATAATAACTACATACATAAAGCTTTGCCCAAACGGTTGATTTTACATATTTTTCCATTAAATTATTTTCTAATTATTGTCAATTGTAATTAAAAGAGTTCTCCCCCAAATCATTATTGCTTGGTCCCTCCACTTTTTCTACCCCTGTTAACCAAACTACTATTAGGAGTGTATATCTAATCCGACAACCCAAACCAACCCGAGTTATTTTTTCTGGATCCGAAGTGACTCGGTTCAGTTTCCGGTTCATAGGATAAAATACTCGGGTTAGACCCGAAACTGAATAAAACTCAATGTTTTATGATATTGTATGATGACGATGATGCATGACAACATGACGATGTAAGATGTAAGATTATGAAGTTTCTTAATAGGATGTTATTCCACATTAAGATGAAATGCATATTTTAAATGTCATGCTACATTATGAAGATGATTTTTCCCAAGACACACTATGATGATGATCATGTCTTACATGACACTTAAAAACGTCGTTACGGACAACTAGCTCGACTATGATTGGTCCAGGGGGTGCAAACCATCTGGGGATCCACGCTTGCACGTGTGGGTCATGTGTAAAGAAGTACTACACGTCTAGTTTTGTCTAAACTGGAGGGCACCCATACGATGGTTTTTAACATAAGCCCGTAGATCATGAGTTGCATGCATTTAAATTCTCTAAATCTAATAGTGGGGTCACTTACTAATTATTTCATAAAATAATCAAGTATGTGCTACTTCTATTTCAGGTAAAGGCAAGACACCCTATATGACTGACGACCACATCACAACCAAAGACCGTGCATAAAATATTAATATTATTTTATTTTCTTAGACTTAGGTTGATGTTTTTCATTAAATGTTTTACTTGCTTTATTTATTATTAGTCCTTATCTCGTTGAAGTTATGCTTTAAGATGAAAATTATGTTTCACGACGTTTTAAATGTTTAATTCCGCATAAAAGCATAAGTAATGATGATAGTAGCAACTTTAAGTTAGTAAAAATTTAAGGTCGTTACATAGTTTCTATTGTGCCTAGTGGGATAGCTCGGTTAGTTACTATCTCCACTCAAAAGAGCGACGCGACAATTAGTTATTGTCCTAGCCCAAGAGGGGGCATGAACAAGCAAGTTACTGTCTTTCCTCGAAAGTAATTACTCTTTATGTGTGAAAAAACGACAACCCCACTAGAGAAAATCCTCCCTTTGGAACCCTAAATAGCTAGGTGTGGAATATGTATATTAGGTTAGGGCAAAAAAGAGAGTCCTCCATACTTAATAGACTTATCTTAGGCTCAACTTGTGAGCATGTAGATTGAGGTGCAATTCGAACAGATATTACGAGGGACCTAGGCTTACGTTAAACATAGAGTATTGAATATCCTAAACCCTTCCGTTATGAACCTCAAGAGTATTGAATATCCTAGGCTTACATAAAACATAGAGTATTGAATATCATAGGCTTACGTAAAACATAGAGTATTGAATATCCTAAACCCTTCCGTTGGTCTAATACGTGAACCATCAATATCTCTTGTTTCGGGAAGGAAAAGTTGGTTGCAAAGATCTAATGTCTCTAAGACAAGATACCGTGGCTGCAAAGATCAGAGAATAACTACATTATTATGTCTCACAACAAAGGTGGCGTTGGAAACTAGAGAGGAGACACTCCCATCCAATGCTCTTCCCATACACACAATTACACTTTTATCTTTCAATACCTTGTCCTTGCACACTTAGCCGCGTTACCCACTCCCAACAGAATAATAACCAATAAATCAATCATTCATTCCATCCCAACCAATCAAATAAAATCAAATTCCTTTTCATAATTAAAATAGATCTCAATCCATATGCGTCAAAACATCAATCAAGGGAAGAAGAAAGCTCACAAGCTTGAATGTCTCTACAACTTATTCAACACAGCTATTGGTTGTACTGATTTTTTCATGCAGCAGCAGCAGCAGCAGCAGCAGCTAATATTCCATTCTTCTATCATTTGCCTCTTTCCTTCATTTCAAGGATACCCAACCCATTAGTCAAAGCTAGAGTTCAAGAACTTCAGCAATTCATTTCTTTTGTTTTCCTCAGCTTTGTCCTCCTTTGATTTATCAAGTTTCAACAATATCTGCAAAAATAATAATAATAGTGAAAAACTAAATTATCAATGGCAGCAACATTCCATGTACTTGTGACACTTCGCATTTGACCTTTTTCAAAATCATTTTTAAATTCCCAAATTTGATGAGTGAGAAGTATTTTTGGACAAGGCAAAGATGTTTTAACAATAACATGTCGAAACATAGAAAGAAGAGGCGGATCTTTCACCTTTTTGCCAGAGACAGCACTCCGTCGTGTACCATCATCCTCCCGCGCTAAAAACTGCAAATACATGAAGTAACTGTAAATTTGACATTTGAGATGCCAAAACAGAAGAGAACTGAAAATAAACAATGGTGTTAAGGTAACCTTAGACAGCTGCACAGGGCTGCTACTTCTCTCTTCTGGCTGTTTCTATAAATCGACTCCGATTGCCAGGACAAATCCGCACAACAAACCAGCAGGCAAATCAATCAACAGCCCGATCATCATTCCACAGACCCCAACTCCAAGTTCAAAGAATCAATCAGTAAATAGTCATACAAACATCTAACACTATATCCAATTCAGAAACAAATCATAGATGTAGTCTAAAGATTGCATGACTAAAAAAATAATGATAATTTGGCAAATAGATCAGTACTTTCATCTTTTGTCTAAAGATTGCGTGCTTGTCTTTCTTAGAGGCTCAACATTTTAGCCCCAATGCTTATGCTTTCTTTAGATTGCACGTGGTTAGGCCTAGCATACATGAGACTTTCTCCTCTACTTATTTTTATAATTTATTTTTCTGAATGAGGGCTTGCACTCTATTTGAACACACTGATGCTTGGAGCCTTAACACCTCATGAAATGATTAGAAGAATAATATTCATTTGATGCTTATTCTTTACACAGTCGGGTTATCGTAATTCAGGTTGTTAATACTTTTACTACCCAGGACAAAAAAACATTTTAGATTGAAACTTAAATATCTTCTTAAAATCTTTATCACAATATGTTCATTTATATTTTAATTTAAACTGAGGCTTATCATACTACCTCGAAGCTTACATCTCACCTCTTCTGAATTAAATCTAAAACATTGAATACATGTGTTAAAAGTTACATCTACTTTATCACTATATGTTCTAAAGTGCCTAGAGGTAGATACAGGTAAAAGACATGATGCCAGCAAGGCAATTTCCATAACATTTCTCAGTTCATTGAAAGCACAACATTAACAACAACAAAGGGAAAAATAGTACACAAACAGGCAAGTGGTCTACCTCTTTAGCTTTATGCTTACGCCTTTTATGGTGTTGACTCTTACTTCGCTCCCTCTCCTTATACAAAGATGCACAAAAAAGAGTGAAAATAACAAGGTGAAAATCCACAAGTGGAACTACAAAGCCAACACATAAATCCAAAGATAAAAATGACTATTTAAAGCATCTACCTTTTTCGTTCCATCATTCTTCTTATGCCGCTTTGAACGGCCTGACATTTCAGGCTCGCTTTGAGAAGAGCTATGGCTTCTACATGTATATACAAGGATAAGTAAAAACTATCTTAGGTTCATGAGATGTGCTAAGAAAAAATAGTTGTCAAGGAAACCAGAATACCACTCACTGAAAAACAAGATCTTCGAAAGTATAAATTAGGAAACCAGCCAAAATATTTAGTACATCTAGCATAATTAAGCCATTACATAAAATACATTCCAATGAAGAAACAGAAAGCAATTACATCACTTGGTAATGTTTTCATTTTTACTTGTTTTTTAACATTGAAAAATAAAACGGTTCAGTAACTATTCTATATTTCTCAGTCCCCATTTTTAACAAATGCACCCAACACAGTGTGCAAATTTTGGGGGAAAAAAAACAAAATTTAAATTCTTGTTTCTTTGTTTCTCGTTTATTACAGATATTACTAACATTGTATTTGTTACGAATTTAAGAACAAAGAAAATCTCATTTCTTGTTTCGGTTATTATTTCGGTTATTATTTTAAAGAAAATATATAAATATTGAAAATTTTAAATGTAACATAAAAACATGACGCGATCACATTTTTGTTCATATTTTTAAAAGAGTAGGAAATACACAAGATGAGTCCTAAATTCTTAGCTTTCTAAACAGAAAAAGGCATACGTTTCAATTCTGAACCAAGAGCTAAGGTTCTCTTTCCGATCAATAATCACTAACAACCTATCATAACTAAGATTACATAAATCGTATGACTTCCTGTAAGAGATCGGGAAAACCAAAATAGAACAAATCAGAAAGGGCTATAAATCGCATGACTTCCAGTAGAAAATCGGGAAACCAAAAAAAACAAAAAAACAAAAATCAGAAAAGGCACAACAGATTCCTCAAAAAACCTAAATCTCCCAATCCAAACTCTAATCAACAGCAATCAAACAACGAGCAAGGAAACAAAAGATCAGAAACAACAAAGGAAAAACATAATAGGAGAAAAACTATTGAATTTGCTGAGGTTACCGGGAGTAATCGGATTCGGAGTCGGAGGAAGATAAAGAATTGGAGGAGGAGCGGCGGTGCCTGCGACGACGCTTAGAATGAGAGCGAGACTTCTTGCGAATCCTAAGAGCGTCCCGATCTTTTTCACGGCGAGTTCTACGGCGACGGCGACGACGAGAAGAGGAAGACGATGAATCGGAAGTGTAGGGTGATGCCGACGAAGACGAAGCCGCCATCGATCAGAGCGAGAGAGAGAGAGAGAGAGAGAGAGGGTAATGTTTTGGCAAAGAACCGAAGGGTAAGCCGCTGAAGAAAAAGAAAGGGTTATTTCATAACATTTTGGGTCCTTTGTGAAAAATATTTACGTTTCTTTTTTTAATGATTTTGTAAAATATCATTGTGACATCTTCTATATATATATATATATATATAAAATAAAAATAAAATAAAAAAAATTGATTTTCATGATTGAAACTTGTAATAACAACGTTCTTTATTTTGCTAATTTTATTTTAACGCTATAATAAGAGAAAAATAGTAATAATTATGTCACAATCGCACTTTTGATGGCAGCGCACTTGTGATTGTGCCACACTCACTTCCTAGCAACAAGTGAGTTAAGCCAATTAATTCTTACGTCGCTTACGACCAAGCGATGTATGCTCGACCCTCTAGCCCCTGATTCAAGAAGAAAGTTTTAGAAAACGAAAACGGGGGAAGAGAGATTTTGAAGGAGAGCTTTTGAAAGCAAGATTTGAGAAATTGAAATTGAAATTGGTATTATATATACGAGCAAAAAGGCAACAACAACGACTCAGAGTATATAATTATTGGTAGGGAGATCATTTATCACGCTAAAAGTACTTGCAACCTTTTAAAAGTCTTAGTCATTATGCCAGTCCTAACAAATTTCTTGTCATGACCTAGTATTTCGATCTTGTCCGAAGTACATATTACAACTGGGGTTGATTCAATAGTGTAAAAAGACGGATGTATTTTTTACATTATATAGAAATAGAGTTTATACATAAGCGGTTTTAAACACAAAATAAGGAACAAACACAAAAATATTAAAACAAAAAGGAGGTTGGACTTGACTATGGCATCTACTTCAAGGTCTGATCCCGTCTTCGACCAGCTCTTTGTACCTGAAAAACAAGGAATGAATACAAAAGAGTTTGTAAGTCATCGATATGCTAGAGTACTACGCTCTTTATTGACTTGTTCTTATTCTTGTCTGAGAACTTAGGTCTTAGGTTTTGTTCTTAAGTTCTAAGTTCTTTTCATGATCTAGCCCATGGATCTTGGTTCTAGGTTTTGAGGTCTTAACCTTAGTTCTTCTCTAAGAACTTTAATTATGAGGTTCTGGGTCTTGAGAACTTAGATATGAATCCATGTTCTAGTTCAATTATGGATCTTGACTTAAGCCACATAGTTTTAACCTTTGTCCAAGATTTCATGTGTTCCAAGCATGTAGTCTGAACGTGCATTCAAAGCTTCATGGGTTCCTTATGATACTGTCTGAAACCTACATCCAAGGCTTAGTACGTTTCAAGTGGTGTAGTCTTAAACCTACATCTGGGGCTTCTTACGTTCAAAACAACACAGTCTGAAAACCTATGCCCAAAGACTTCATACATTCCAAGCGGCATAATCTGAATACATACGCGCAAGGTTTCATACGTTCTAAGTGACGTAGTCTGAACTTGCATCCAAGGCTTCTTATGTTCCAAGTGATTCAATCTGAAAATCTACGTACAATGTTTCTTACGTTCTAAGCAAAATAGTCTGAGTCATGAATATATTGTATCGTGGGAGGTCTAGGAGTTTCTTAGGTTTCTAAGTCAGAGGACATTGGTCCTTTATTCTTGAGTGATATGTAGCATTTTTATTATCTTGGGTTCTTAATTCCTGAGACATAAGTCATAACATACTTTTTTAAGCCTTACTTAAATCTCATAAGTCATAATAGACTTCCCTTGATTCTTGTCCTTAGAACATCCTTTATTCTTGAGTTCTTAATAACGTGCATGAGTTATTCAAAGTATCATAAATTCATAATGTGTTTCTTAGAAAATTCTAGAAGAGTCTTGGATCTTAGATAGGGGTCGTTAAAGATATTTATTTTTAGCATTAACTTATGCCCCTAGACTAGAAACCTGAGTTTGAAATATTTTAAAGAAATATAGGGGCATTTTGGTCATTTTATCCATAACTCTTAGTTTAGCCTCCAAATGTGTTCCAATTATCTTGAAACTTTACAAAATCCTTGATCATCATGAAATGAGACCTATTATAAAATTTCATGATATTTGAAGGTCATTTGAGACTTGAACCAAGGTAAATCGTTATAGGGGTATTTTAGTAGTTTTGCATCATTTCTTGGTTTAGGCACTTCTCCTCATCGAATGACCACAAAATTTCATATAATACCCTTAAAATATCATATTATACTCGATTTTAAAAGTTTATGAGTAGTGAAGTTAGTTTAATAGGTTATTTTAACAAGTAATAGAATCTTCAAATCGCTCGGTTATGAGCCTTAACTCACGATTCTTAGTGTTTTTCTTTCCTTTTCCCTTAATTCACACTCAAACTAAGGTTCATATGGAAATTCAAACTATTCCTACAAGTATCTAGATAGACTACTTACCTCGTCATTGATGTTCAATAACTTTGTTCTCGAGCATTTGATACTCGAATCACACCAAGTTTTCTTTGACAGACTCCCTTAGAACATCTAGTTTCTGGAACCATAAAGCTTTTCACTATAATTCTCCCAAAAGGGGAAGGTCACGTCTTGGGTTGGCGTGGGCAGTTCACTTGAACTGGCTATGTCATCATCTTCTTCCACTGAAAGGAAGAAGATGCGTGTGAACTGTTGCATTGTCGTCTGAAAATCTATCTCTTCAACTCGCTTTGAGCGTTTCTCCCCTTGATTTGTAATCATATGTCTATATTCCTAACCGACTCATACAAGTGTTGAATTTTATGTCATAAAACTCATAGCTTGTAAACAAAAACATATTTTATTTTCAATAAAGTTATTATTGATGTTTATTCAGTAGCAAGAGAGTCGATAGCCAAGTGCTAGCAGGACTTAGTGACCTTTGCAAATAAAATATGTTTTTCTTTCCCACATTCGGCCGTCGATTCTCTTGCTGCTCGCCTATTTCACCGATTTCAAGTCCATCTAGAGCTCTTCCTCTAGATCTATCGACCCCTCACCGAGGATGCTCATCAGAGCAGTTACGTTGTCGGCAGAGGAGTAAGTGAGCCTACCCGAAATCGACGTTCTAACCAATTGAACTATTCAACTTGGATTTTGATAAAGTTGGCTCCTCCGCAATGATATACTACCAGTGGATTAAACCAGGCTTTGATACTACTTGTTAATTTGACGAGGAAATTGTGGGAGAAAAAAGTTGGGAGAAGAAAAAATAGGAAAAACACAAGAGAGGGACAAATGTATTGTTGACGGGAGGATATGTTTCTCATTCAACTAAAAATGGAAATGAGTGGAACTGGATTAAAGCCCTTCCACCTCTTCTACTCGAATTAATTGTGTGGCTTAACAAAGAATAGGAATCACTCTAACTAAAATAGGATTTATCTAACAAACTAATCCTAATCAAGCTTAAAAAAGCTCTTGATGGACTAAAGCAACCAACCACGAAGAGCGTGGTATAATAAGATTGCTGAATTTCTTACCCAAAGTGGTTATTTAGTTGCGCATGCAGACTCAAGCATGTTCATCAAAGAAAAGAAAGAAAAGGAAATTTGGCAATTGTGTTGGTCTATGTGGACGATTTGTTGGTGTCAACAGAAAACTTAAGTGAGATTGAGAGGAGTGATTTGAATGATGGGGAGGGAGGTCCTTTTATAGGGGGGATTCCCGGAGTTGGTTGAGATTTTTGTGGATGAAATTGAATTCACCTCCTCCTTCTCTTCCGTAGTAACTAATTCAAACTTCTATTATTAGTTTCAACACCCTCCCTTAAACTGAATTCTGCGGAAATCAGTTTAGGACTTCACTTCATCTTCTTGATATACATCTTGGATTATGCATATCCCCATCTTTTTTCTGAGCTTCTCGAACAATGGTTGTTTCAAGGGCTTTGTGAATAGGTCTGCGATTTGTTCATCACTTCGACAAAAGTTGAGTTCAATAATGCCTTCTTTACACAGATCACGCAAGAAATGAAATCGAACATCGATGTGCTTGCTCCTTCCATGCAACACAGGATTTTTAGACAACTTAATAGTTGACATATTATCACAATATATAACCGTCGTACTTGGTTGCTTCTGATTAAGAATTTCAAGCATTTTTCTTAACCAAATTGCTTGGCACGAGCATGCTGATGTTGCCACAAATTCTGCTTCTGTCGTTGAGAGTTTTGCAATTGGTTGCTTCTTTGAAGACCAACAAATAGCTCCGGAACTCATCATGAAAATACTTCCTGAAGTACTTTTACGATCGTCTATATCACCTGCATAGTCGCTATCTGTATAGCCAACCATCTTCGGATCATCTCCTTTCTTGTAGAATATCCCCAAATCAGAGGTTCCTTTCACATAACGAAGTATCCTTCTTGCTGCATTGAGATGTTTTTCCATTGGATGCTCCATGTAACGACTTATCATACTAACCGCATACATGATGTCTGGTCTTGTTGAAGTTAGGTACATCAAACTTCCCACAATTTGTTTGAAGTACCTATTATCAACCTCTCGCCCGTCAATGTCATTGTGCAACTTTAAACCCAATTCTGATGGAGTTCCAAATGTGCGCTCATCCAATTTAAATCTTTTAAGTAATTCTTGAGCATACTTCTTCTGACAGATAAAGTTACCTGCGGGAGTTTGAGTAACTTCTACTCCAAGAAAATATCTCATCAAGCCAAGATCTGTCATTTCAAATTCCTTCATCATGCTCTTCTTAAAAAATTCAACATTTCTTCATTATTGCCAGTAAATATTAAATCATCAACGTATAAGCAAATAATGATAATGTTACCTTCCTTTTCAGTTTTCACATACAATGTATGTTCATACGGGCATTTCGTGAATCCCATCTTTTCAAAATGAGAATCAATGCGACTGTACCATGCCCTCGGAGCTTGCTTCAAACCGTACAAAGCTTTCTTCAACTTGTATACTTGTTCCTCTTTGCCTTTTTGAACAAAACCTTCTGGTTGCTCCACATATACTTCCTCTTGAAGCTCTCCATGTAAAAAGGCTGATTTCACATCAAGTTGATAAATAGGCCAAGATTTCTTTGCTGCAATAGAAATTATGAGCCTGATAGTGTCTTGACATGCCACTGATGCAAATACCTCCTTATAATCAATTCCATACTTTTGCTTGTATCCTTTTGCAACAAGTCGCGCCTTGTACTTATCCACCTCACCGTTTTCATTCAACTTGGTTTTGAAAACCCATTTTACTCCGATTGTTTTCTGCCCTCTAGAAAGATCAGTGAGCTCCCAAGTCTTGTTCTTCTCTATGGATTTGATTTCACTGTCCATAGCTTCCTTCCATTTCTTCTCTTTTACTGCTTCTTCATAGACAATTGGATCACTATCCATAAAGAATGCAAAATAACCACTATCACTTGATTCATAATCCATCTCATAATCAATCATCCAGTTTGGTCTTTTTCTTGTTCTTGGATGTCTTTGATTTTGATCATGATCTTCTTCTACTGGTTCTTCTTGTTGAGCTTGTGATGAGCTCTCTCCATGCTCATAGTGAGGCTGAATAGGGGCTTCAGTTTGTTCTTCTTCAAGATTTACAGGAATCTGCTGATTCACAGTGATCTTTTCTTTCCATGTCCAAGTCTTCTTTTCGTCAAAGACTACATCACGACTTACCACCATCTTCTTTGACAAAGGATCGTAGAGCTTGTATGCCTTAGAGGTCTAGCTTACTCCAATGAACACACACTTCGAACTCTTGTCCTCAAGTTTCTTCCTTTTCTCATCAGGAACATGTGCATATGCTATGCACCCAAAGATTCTAAAGTGGTCTACTGCAGGTTTTCTTCCGCTCCATGCTTCTTGTGGAGTCATATCTCTAACAGAAAAGGTAGGGCTGCGATTGAGAATGTGAACGGACCACACAACAGTTTCTGGCCAGAATTCCTTCGGGACTTCTCCTTTATTTAGTAAACTTCGAACCATGTTCAGAATGATCCTGTTTTTTCTTTCGGCCACACCATTTTGTTGTGGTATATATGCTGTTGTTAATTGCCTCCGTATGCCATTCTCTTCACAAAATTGAATAAACTCTTTCGAGCACAATTCTCCACCTCTGTCAGTTCTTAAAACCTTGACTCTTCTTCCAGTTTTCGTTTTCATAGTAGCACAAAATTTTTTGAAGCAATCAAAGACTTCTGATTTGGCGTGCAAGAAATAAGTCCATGTTTTTCGACTAAAATCATCGATGAGGGTCATGAAATATTTCTTGTTACCATTTGATGTAGGAGAGATGGGACCACATATGTCTGAATGAATCAACTCCAAAATTGCTTGAGCTCTTCTTGATTTTCCGAATGGAAAAGAGTTTCTTTCATGTTTTGCTACTACACAGCTCTCGCAAATTTCCGTTGGTGGAGTAATATCTGGCAACCCAGTTACCATCTTCTTTGAGAACAACGTCTTTAATCCTTTGAAGTGTAGATGACCATACCTAAAATGCCAAAGCCAAGTGGTATCTTCTTTCTTCAACATCAAACTTTTGGCAACGATATTTAACGTCAACGGATATAGACGGTTGGTGGTCATCTTCATCTTAGCAATCGATCCTCTTTTGGAGTCATAAATTTCACATTCATCATTTTGGAATGTGATCACATACCCCTTTTCTTGTAACTGACCGATACTAAGTAAGTTGGCCTTCAGATCAGGAATGTAGAATACATTAGAAATAGACTCTACAAAGCCATTTCTAGTCTTGATATCTACGGTTCCTTTCCCCATCACTTGGAGAGTTGAATTGTTGCCAAGAGAGACCGTAGTATGAAAATTTTCATCTAAAGTTGAGAAGAATTCCTTACAACCTGTCATATGATTGCTGCATCTAGAGTCTACGACCCATACACCTTG
Organism: Cucurbita maxima; assembly: GCF_002738345.1. NCBI lineage: Eukaryota > Viridiplantae > Streptophyta > Magnoliopsida > Cucurbitales > Cucurbitaceae > Cucurbita > Cucurbita maxima. Next base: position 176,426 of record NW_019272018.1, read on the forward strand.
ATCTGCCACCTTCATAGCATGGAATGACATTAATAATGTTTCTTCTTCTCTTCTCTCCACAAAATTGGATTGATTTCTTTTTTTCTTTTGGAACCTGGTATAGCATTCATTTTTGTAATGTCCAAGGCGTCCACATCTGTAACATTCCACCTTAGACTTGTCAAAGTGCCTCTTGCCTTTGTTGTCATAATCGTTTCTGACTAGGTCTGCTGACCTGCCAACATCTCCACTTCTTTCTCGACTGCCTCTCTCACGACCTCTGCCTCTTCTTTGCTCTCTACCTCTAGAGCTTGAAATTTCACTTGGTGTGAATATTTTTAAGGCTGTCATCTCCTCTATTGCACTTGTACGATTGAGCCTCTACTCATGTACTAATAGGGAGCTTTGGAGTTCATCTATTTGCATTTCCTCGACATTGTTTGCTTCTTCGATAGAACATACAATGTAATCGAACTTTGATGTTAGTGATCGCAAAATCTTTTCTACGACCGCAACATCTGTGATTGAACCACCATGCATCCTCATTTTACTTGCAAGACTTATAACCTTGTCAATATAATCATTCACCGTTTCTCCCTGTTGCATTTGGAGAATTTCAAAGTCTCTCCTAACTGCCTGTAGTTGAGCACGTTTTACTCTCGTTGAGCCTTGATACTTCCTCCTCATAGAGTCCCAAATTTCCTTGGATGTCTTCTTCTGAAGCATTGTTTCCAAGATAGTCCTATCAATGGACTGAAATAAATAGTTCTTGACCTTCAGGTCCTTCAACTTCGATGCTGCCAACAGTTGCTGTCGACCATCAGAGAGTACCTCGCCTTCATTTGGCTCTTCATAACTCGTTTCCACCATATCAAAGAACTCCTTTGATCTGAGAAAATTTTCCATCAACATCGCCCAATGATCATAGTGACCATCGAACCTCGGGATGGCGGATTGAACGTAGTTCTCAACTTGTTTTTCTGCTGCCATTTTTTGCTGTTGCAAGATTCCTCTGATACCAGTTGTTGGTGACAACAGAAAACTGAAGTGAGATTGAGAGGAGGAGTGATTTGAATGATGGGGAGGGAGGTCCTTTTATAGGGGGGATTCCCGGAGTTGGTTGAGATTTTTGTGGATGAAATTGAATTCACCTCCTCCTTCTCTTCCGTAGTAACTAATTCAAACTTCTATTATTAGTTTCAACACGATTTGATTATCACCGGGGACGACAAAAGAGAAATTTATCAAACAAGAGAATTTATCGGTATGCTTTTAGATGAAAGAGCTAGGAGAGCTAAACACTTCTTAGGCCTTGTATTTGATCGCACATATGAAGGATTGTTTCTCTGCCAACAAAAGTATACAAGAGAGATGCTTCAGAAGTTTAGCATGTTAGGGTGCAAACAAATTTCAACACCGATGGAGACAAATGCCAAGATTTGTGCACATGAAGGCAAAGAGTTGATCGATGAAACGACATACCGACAACTAGTAGGTAGTCTTATCTACCTAACTTTAATTCGGCCTAATATTTCTTATGCAGTTGGGGTTATGAGTCAGTACATGCAAAGTTCAAAATCTCATTTGGATGCAGCTCGACGAATCTTGAGATATGTCAAAGGTACAATCGACTATGATCTTTTGTAAAAAAGAAGCAAAGACTGCAAGCTAGATGGATACTATGATGCTGATTATGCAGGAGACCACGATTCTCGGAGGTCAACCATTGGGTATGTGTTCAGGTTTGATTCGGGAACAATTTCTTGGTGTAGCAAGAGACAACCAACAATATCATTATCAACTACAAAAGTAGAGTATAGAGCAGTGGCTGGAGCAACTCAGAAAAGTACATGGTTGAAACTCTTGATGGAAGATTTGCACCATAAAATTGACTATCCAATATATTACTTCATTCGACAACCAGTATGCGATTCGCCTAGCAAAAAATCCAAGTGTTTCTTGCTAGAACAAAGCATGTGGAGGTGCACTACCATTTCATTAGAGAGAATGTCCTAAAGGAAGAAATTGAGATGCAGCAGATTAAGACAGATGACCAAGTGACAGACTAATTTACAAAAGGGTTGAATACTAGCAAATATGAGAGTTTTCGCTGTTAGTTCAACATGGTGCGGCGATTAAGGTCTAGTGCAGATGGGAGTGTTAAAATATCATCACTAGCCAATAAAGTCAAGCTCAATAATTATACGAGCCCATTGTATATTTATTTTAGTAGAAATTTTAGAAAAGATACTAGATATTTTAGAAAAGAGATCCCGATATTTTTATGAAAAAGATTTAGATTTGTTAATTCTAGATTGCTTCTGTACCATATAAATACTTCTCCACCCTACCTAGTTTTTATCCCAAGAAATACAAACTAGAAGTATTCTACAAAATAAATGTACAAGTGTTTTAAGTGTTTTACACAGAGAGTTGTGTTCAATACAAACTTGATCAAGACTTACTTGAATGACCTAGATGCAATCTACCACAAGAAGTGCATGAAACTTAGAAATGACAAAGATGATGCTCGAATTTCTAAGGATGAAAGTCTCGATTTGAGAACTCAATTTTTCTAACAAAAGATGAAGTCAATTTGACCATTACGAACTTTATGAAATTAAAAATAATAAATAAAGTTTTCTAACAAGTCACAAAATGATGCTTGCAACTTCATTCACTACTTCATAAATATTCACTTCTGAAGCTTCAAATGGTCCTTCCTCAATCGAATCGGCTTGTAACACATGAAATGATGGTTGAACTGAGCCTATCCAATTTTGTAGATGAAGAATGAATTGGTTTGTAACACATGAAATGATGGTTGAACCGAGTCTATCCAATTTTGTAGATGAAGAATGAATGCTTGTAAACTCTTTTTGGCTTGGAATCGTGTAATAAGTCTAGTTGGAACACCGTGATTCTTGTAAAAAAAGGTTACATGATTGGTGCAAAACGTAAACATGGCATCCTACAAATCGTGAATAGGGTACCCTGCAGAACATCTCATCTAGGTGAGGGAAATATGATAATATGGTGCAGAACATCTCATCTAGGTGAGGGAAATATGAGGTAAGAAAAACATGGTGCTGGACATCCAATCTAGAAGAAGAAAACATGGGCCTCAAAATCCACCGTGTGGTGAGAGGTCTGGGTCTGGACATGTTTTCATATCATGATAACATTAAACATAAATTGTAATATCTTATCTTCGTAGTTGTAGAGCTTGTGTGGTACCTTCCTTGAGCTTTCAATCATAAACAATAATTAGGGGTAAAATGACCAAAATGCCCCGATAACTCTATATGATATTTCAAAGTTTAGACATACTCCAAATGACTTGCTATTCTTTATAAGACATGACATGAAGGTATTTCAAGATTTCAAGTTGATTAGACGATGTTTGGAACCTAAATAAAGTTAATACTCAAGAAACACAAAGAAAACACCTCAAGACTCAAAACTCTTCTAAAACCCTCTAAAGAACCCTAAAAAAGAACAGAGGGGCATTACGGTCATTTTACACTATTACTTAGCTACTCATTTGGGACCTCCGTTCTTGAGCTCTATTTGAATGACTTCAAATTTTCTTTCACAAATTTCTAATTGTGTCATGTTTCTAGAACAAACCAAATTGGCCACATCAGCATGCAACTGTGGTCACCGGTGCTTGAAAATGCTCCTCCATAGCTGAATAAAAATCGAACTATAATTGGGCACATTTTGAGTCATTTCTCTGGTTATGTTCAAGCTTTCCTTGCTTTAATGGTAGCCTCATTCCGAAAATAAGTTATTCAATTAATGATTTATTAATCAAGAAAATAAAATAAATAAACAATTAGGGATCCAAATCCCAACTCCAAAATAAATAAATAAATAAATAAATAAAATATTTAAATTTTAAAAGAAAGAAAATATATAAAATTAGGCCCACACACAACTCAAACCACGTTGGAGAGAGAAAAAGAAAAAGAAGAAGAAAAGGGCAGCCCGCCGCCAATAGAATTACATGAACAATACAATTACATTAACAAATCAAACTAATAATATAATCAATTAGCAACTCCGGCGTTGGGTTTGGTCATGCCTGAAACGTACGGAATTCCGGTGGCTTTAATCCATCTATCCCCCAATATGAACCTCCCCGGAGTAAAGTCCACCGCGTGCTGCGCCGTAATGCTCTTGATTCCCCTCCACTTCACCCTCTTCGACTTCCCCGATCCCGGCCCGTAGTTGTTGAACTCCGTGTAAAAGCATGTCCTCAGCCCCCAGTCCCCCTCCCACGGCAGCCACCCTTCCGGCTCTATTATGTCATCGATGTATGATTCCATTATGATCGTTCTAGAATATTCCTTCCACGGCCGCCCTAGGTACGACCGGAACTGCTTCTTCACTGGCACCAGATCCGCATCTGGCTTGAACTTTGAATTTTGGATGATCAGGGCCGAGGGCTGCCGCCGCTCCTTCCGCCCGTGTGCCGTCACGATGTTTTGTTGGTTCGGGAGCGGCTTGCGCACCAAGAAGCTGCAGTTTTGGAACACGGCCGCTGCGTCCCCAAACACGAAGTCGATCGTGCCGGAGATGGTGCAATCACGGTAGAATTGACGCATGGTGTGTACGTAGAGGGTGTCTTGGTAGCCATGCATCTCGCAGTTGAAGAATACTACTTTGTCTGCTTGGACTCGTAATGCTACGGCTTGGTGCTTATGTGGTCCTGCCGTGTTCTCGAATCCGATGTCTCTAGCCATGAAGTGCTCTGCGGAAACAGCTGCAAACAACAAACGACGACGACAACAACAAATCATTGATCCACATCGTTCAAACCCTATCTTCTAAAAAAATGCATTATTAACCCACCAACGGTAGCGGTCTTGAACGTGGTCGTGCCATCGACGAAGTTCTTATTTCCCGAGATTATGGTCTTTTTAGGGCCATCACCAATGAGCATCAAATGGGTTAGCTTTTTTCCAATCACAACGTATTCTTTGTACACTCCTTGCTTGATATGGATTACAAAAGTTGCGTTGTTCTTCCTCTTGGGAACTTTGTTTATAGCCTCTTGAATGGTTTTGTACTGCCCACTTCCATCCTTAGCCACCACAATGTTTGGCTTCCTCTTCGCTGGAGAACCGGCGAGGAGACGCTGCATACCGGGGCCGGCCCACTCGGGGTAATCCTCGTGTCCGAGAACTGGAATGCTGAGAAGTCGTCGGTTGATCCCTGGAATTTGCAACTCCGTCAACATGGAGGACAACTCCGTCACCATCGCCAACCCATTGCTGCTCAATCGCATTGATATCTTCAATGCCTTCTTCATCTTCTCTGATGCGTCCCCTGTCGAGTTCGCAAACCCATCCAAGCAAGTTTCCTAATAAAAACAATAACCCATCAACTTCTTAATCAACTGAGAGCTTATGCTGAAAGCGGACAATATGAATTACCTGATAAGTAATAACGGCACTAAGCCAGATCTTAATATCGATCAACATCTCATCGAGTTTACTAATGTCAAAGGCGCCAAGCTTTTGTATGGAGAATTTAAGTTCGTCAACAGAAAAATCCATGAGCTCCTTACACCCAGCAAGGGCTTGGGAAGCTCTAGGGTCTTTCTCAATCTGTCTTAAGGTGAGAGATTTCTTAGCAGCGGCTTGGATGAGTTTCATGGCAGCCTTGAACCCAACCTGAACCAATTCCTTGGGGTCCGATTTTCCGGACCCCTTAAGGCTATCAACACATTCCCGCTTGTAATCAGTAGGCCGGCAAATGGCTTTGATGGCTTTCATAGAAGAAGATATTTCATGAGCCTTCTTTCCGGTGGCCGGATCGCTGGTTCCATCTTGGTTTAGGTTAACTCCGACGGTCACCGCCACCACCATCGCAACCAGTAGCATCGACGAGACGCCGATGATGGCATAGCGTTTCCTGTTCTCAGCAGCAGCATCATCATAAGCCATCAAGTTTATTCTCTCTTTTACTTGTGTATTTTGATACTCCTTTTCCTTCTCTTTTCCTTTCCTGTTTTTTTTGGCTTTTTTTTTTTTTTGGGAGGTAGTTGGGGACCTTCCTCTTAGAAGCCCCCTTTTAGAGTGTGGGTTTGAAGAGGTTGGGAGAGTAGGAAGGTTTATAAAGGATCAAAAGGGTTTGGTTTTTAAAAGTCTGTTCAAACTGTTCCTCTAAACTTGGGGTTTCTTTTTGTTTACTAAAATTTGTGAAGTCTGCCCTTTTCTTTAGCTAATAATATCTCAATTTCTAAATAAAGTGTATCCTTTTATAACTTAAAGTTGCACTTATTAATAGAAACACATCCATCCATTTTACTCATCCGGACCCTCTCCAAAATTGTTATACCACTCGACCCACCCTCTTTAACTTGTACCAAACCACTCATGTAAGCGTTCAAGAAGACAGTCTTAGAATCAAGTAATGGATTTATTCATAAATGCTTCCAAGAAGTCGTCTAATACAGCTAAAGAGTTAACATAAAAGGCTTTCAGACTCACCATTATTTCAATCCCACAGCATTGATGGGAACAAATAGTTCAATACAAAGCACTATAAAGCAAGCAATGCTATTAAGAAGCTACCCAGTAACCCAATTCTGCCATTGAATTTGATATGCACACATTGACATTGACATTGAACATGACAAACAAACATGCATGAAACTGCTTCCCTTCTCAAATCGCTTTAATCCCATCTAATCTTGCAACCCCAAGCATTTAAAATTTCAAGTATCTCTGAGGAGAGCATAAACCTGAGAGATGCGTGCAGCTTGACTTTCTTGACCCGGAGGCAGCAGGCCCTGAGTGCTAGCTCGAAGCCTCGCACTGAAACTTTATTAAGGGTCACGAGCTTGGCATCCTGAAGGCATGAAAGGTTCCCCATCATCATGCATAATCCCACGTCTGATACACCACAACACCCCACATTTAACTGCCACAATCCAAACAACAATCAGCTGTTTGATCTCATTCCAAGAACCAAATACAAATGACATAACAACACATGTAATGACTCTATCCATATACCTGACGCAAATTCCGAGCATAGGAGCCAAGTGCCCAAAAGCCTGAGTCATCCACATTCTGGCATTGTTTCATATCCAAATCTACTAATCTTTTACAACCAAATGCCACTGCTGTCAAACCTACGCTTGTGACATTCTGAAGCCCACGTATTTCTAAGCTGCAGAGTTCTTCGAGCTGGCCGACGCACTCGATTCCTCTATCCGTAACCTTATTACAGTATGACAAGTTTAGTTTCGTTAATCTCTTGCACCCAGTTGATAGAGCTTCTAATCCGGCATCCCCAATTCCCAGACAACTGCAATTCAAGAGTTAAATAGAATGACATTCTCCTCTTTTGAGTAGTTACTCAAAAAGATCTAATAAATTTCTGAACTCTCACATTACCGGTACAAATCGAGTTCATAAATCCTTTTGCAGTTGCGAGCAATCTTGATCAACCCTGTGTCTGTTATGTTTGTGCACAATCCTAGTTTCAAGCTTAGCAATTGTGAACATTTTGATAAGCATTCAAGTCCTGCAAGAGAGGACACAATCAAGTTAGCTTAATGATTCACTCAAGTGGTTGTATGTTATTACTTGTTATAATGAAAGTACCCTTGTCATTCACACCACAACAATCAGTAAGATCAAGCTCCTCTAGTAATGAGCAATATAACCCAAGCCGATCAAGACTTCTTTCAGTGATCATGTTGCACGATTCTAACTTCAGCGACATGAGTTTCTGGCACGAGCTAGCCATTGAAGATATCGCCACATCGGTGATGGAGTGGCAACATGTTAAATTAAGAACTTTCAAGCCAATACAGCGAGTGATCAGCTGAATTATGTTTGCATCAGTTACCCCGTTGCATTTGCTCAACCCAAGTTCCACCAAATACTTGCTGTGGACGCTGATCACGTTGAAAAACGCACTCGAGAGTTGAGTACCATCAAGCCTAATTGCTTTTAGACACTTCAGGTTCTTCAGCCAGAAAAGAGAATCTGCGCAGAGCTCCTAGAAGCAAAAGCCAAAGATGGAAGCTTCATAACAGAAAAAGAAGGCAAACTCAAAATCGAAAAAATGCAGCATCATCTTACAGAGAAGCAGTAGCTTGCATCAAGTTGTTCAAGACCATCATGACCTCTTATAACAGATGTTAAGCCATATGGTGTAATGCCATCACATCTTGAAATATCAAGTTCCTACAATCCATTTGAAAACATGCAAGCTTGTACAATTAGATCATGATACTAACATATAACTAACCAAGCTGACCGACTTGACAGTTTGCTCGAATTTAGGTAATGTATTAAGCAAAAAGAATCATACTGCACTTGATCATAAGAACCTTTAGAGATGGGCACCCGTGTTCAAGATACTGCAAACCAACATCGTCAACTGAAAGACAGCCCACCATAATTAAGACCTCAAGCTTTGGCAAAGAAGCTACTGCACGTAGTGATTCATTTGTCACCTGTTATTAACCCAACATGAAGTTCAGTTCACACATTTTAACCAGAATTGCCAAAAGAATATGTTTGGAATTGTTTGGGAGCTGTTCTTAAAAACGTTTGAAAACAAAAAATTCAAAGAGAATATCAAAATTTGTCAAATAAAATATCAAAATTTTCAAATTTTACTCTGATTGCTTAGTTAAGAGTTGCCATTTTTAGCATGTGTTCAAATTCTGTAACATTCATTTGCTAATTTTAACAAAAATAACCAAAAAAACACTCAGAATTGTCTAATTTCTGTAGAAGTCAAACCTTATGCACAATAAAACTACATTGAATTGATGTTCTCAAAATTTGTAAATGTCAACAAACGTAAGAACAGAGACGAGGGGAGCAAACCTTGAGATAAGACAAATCAAGAACCCGCAAATCGAAGCTCTTCTTACACAAAAGTTCAACACCAAGATCAGAAACCTGCAAGCACCACTTCAAACTAAGCCTCTCTAACCTCCCACAGCCAACAACAATCCTCGCCAAACCCACATCCGTAACCCCCAAACACTTATCCAACCTCACCTCCTTCAACTCCGCACAATTCGACACTGCCGCCGCTTCCCTATCCCCAAACCCCCAACTGTACGACATGTCGACCATTTCCAGCCCCGTGCAGGCCCGCATCACCCTCTCCAACCCCATGTAGCTCAACCCCGACGATCGGCTTAGAATCAAACTTCTCAGCCTTGAAAACCCAATACCCAGAAAGATCGAGACCGTCCCATCGTTAATCCGAGGGCAAATCGACAGATCCAACTCATCGATAGCTTCAAACTTGGCGATTGAACTGGAGAGAAACTCAATTCGACGGACTCGCAGAGTTGTGCGGGAGATTAGATCGACGCGGTAGAAGTCCTTGCAGACGAGCCGCCAGGATCTGGAATCGGAGTCGTCGGTGAGATATTGGCGGAGACGGATGAGGATTTCATGGGGGAAGTTGAGGAGAAGTGGAAATGGTGTAGGCATTAGCGGATTTTGAAGAAACAAAGTGAAAACAACAGAGATTTGAAGAATTGAGAAAGGGGAGTCTAAGTTGGGACGAAGAGGAAGAGGAGGCGGAGGCGGAGGAGAGGGTGGTGGGCGGATTTGGAGAGCGTTTGGATCTGACCCGAACCGGAATTGCCGACCCAATCCATCATGGTGTTCTACTGTTGTTCTTCCTCCTCTCTCTCTCGTGTTCTGATTTCTCGGGTTTTGTGGGATTATGGAGTTGTTTTTTGCAGAGAGGAGAGAATTGGGGAAGAGGAAGGAGGGCGGGATCAAGTACAAGCAAGACTACGGGAAGTTTCTAATTTATGACGTGGCGGAATTCTATTCGCTATATTTTTGGACCGTGGTACGGTAATCTGGTCGTGGGTTATTTTAATTTATTAATTTTACGGAAGTTGGAAATTTGTGTACGTTAGGTGGGACCCAGAAGCGTGTAACGACCGTACGGTAATATAAAGGAGAGAGAAAGGGGCTGCTGAGAGGTCATTGGTGGGCCCCACAGCCGACCAATTTTTTTTTTTTTTAATAAATAATTTAATTTGACTATTTTTTCCATAAATGAAAATAATGTCATTATTATTTTTAGTGTTGGAGAAATGTAAAACACCTTGGGGTTGGGCATGGGCCCTCTGACTTTCAGTTATGTGCGGTGCAGCTATCGCTTTGGCTCAGGGAGTTCTTTTCCCGAGATTTAGTGAACGATCTTAGAATATCGAAAGATTTCAAATTGAAACTCTCAACACGAAAGAGAACAACCCATCGGAAGGGCATACCTCGGGAGAAAGGTTAGTTCTTTAATGTGATATATAAGTTATTACAGCTTGCCTCAAGGGCTCAGGCCCTAGTAGGGGTGGAGTCGAGCTAGCCCAAATATAGTCTTTTAGCAAGAAAAAGAAAAAGTAGTTGTAAGAGATAGGAATCAACTTTTTTAGGTCTAGCTTCAAATCGGTCTCTCGTTAGATACAAATTGTCGAGCCCAACCAAATGAGAAAGCCTCTCTCTTATGGCTCGCCTTGGATTACATATTTTTTAACCTTATAAACACTATGGAATTAGAATCGTTATTATATAAAAATATATATATATATATATATATATATATATATATATATATATATATATAAGGTTCAGACTCTTGAATTATGTGAAACCATCCAGAAACGAGGAAGATCAGTAGGTAAGAGTTTCGAGTTTTTTGTTTCAATTTTTCTCCAAATCGAATAGATTTTTATGAGACTCGGTTTTAAATTTTTCATACATTGTTCTTGGAAGAATTTCACACAAGTTTTATAAAGGAAGCTAGAGTTGAATCAGATTAGAAGTCGAAGTTCGGATTTATGTCAAGAACGGTGAATTTTTAGTTTTAGACCTACGTCGAACATCTCTTCAAAATTAACAAAATTGGATGAAAATAGTTTTGGTGGGAAGTAGGATTAAAACGTTATCATTTTCATCGAGAATCATATTGATTTGAATTAAGTAGAAAAAGAAACAAAAATTCAAAAAAAAAAAAAAAAAGGGAAACAAATCAAAAACGGATAAACAACCGACACAGGTCGTGCTACCATAGACGAACATGTTAGGTAGGCACATGGACAAATGATTCTCATAGTTGACTTAAAATTGATTAATTAAAGAATTTGATTAATTATTTTTGTATCATTAGAGCTTATAATTTGCTCTTTTTTTTTATATGAACCCCTCTGCCCGAAGATTAGTGGTAGGTGGTCCCGCAGAGCTTTTGGAGAAGGGTAGCCTAGTGTGTAAGCACAGCAATGAACCGCGACGAACCCTCAAACGACCTATCTATACGTCCATACAGTCTCTTGCTAGTTCATAACAACTCTAAAAGAAAATTTGAAATTAATATTTAATATATTAAATATAAAGAAAAAATATATTTAATTTTAAATTTTTAAATAATATTTAATATATTAAATCTTAAATAGGAGTAAATATATAGCTACTTATTAAATAAAAATATATTTGAAATTTGAATGAAATTCAAATCAGTTAAATATACATTTAAGATATCTTATAATATTTAAATATAATTTGTATAAGATATTATATACTAATATATTAGATATTCAAATATATTATTTTACAAACATTCTACAGACCCTGGGTTGAGTAAGAATCTCTCAGGGATCGAGCCAAGGATACACACGAATCTCTTCCACTTTATCTGGAGAATGAAATTACATCTCTTGAGAATTCTTGAAACTCTCCTTCTCCAATTTCTTCGAGGGTTTTGTTTCGAGAGACTCCCACAACTCTTGGTCTTGTGTTCGAATCATAGCAAGGAAGAACTTCTGTAATGCGAACAACTTTTGCATGCATGGAATACTTCAAAAAGTCTTGTAAGCTATGGTTTCTACAAACGTAGAGTTCTTGCTCTCCTATCTATTGTTTTGTTTTAAATCTTAGTAAAAATAAAAATGGGAACGTTCCCAATGTTGCCGCAATATGGATGAAAAGTTTATTATCTTTTAGAGGTTTTCACACCCTTATAAAGAATGCTTCGATCTAATTCCCAACCGACGTGGGATCTCAAGATTCACCCCTGTTCAGGGCCCAGCATCCTCGCTGGCACTTGTTTCCTTCTCCCATCGATGTGGGATCTCACACTATGATTTTGTAAACTAGCTTTGGAAAGAGACTTGGGATTACGCAAGTAGATGTTAAAGTGAGTACTTCTATTACGTGTAGAAACTACAAAGGTTGAGGTCGTGATTTTACAAATCGGTTTTGAAGATGGACTTGGGACTACACAGATAGTTGACTCAAATAGGTGTAGAATCAGGCTCGAACTTCTTTGAACCTAGAGAAAAACTCATGGAAACCTACTAGAAATTGGCTGCGATGAGAGCTACAAGTACGTTGCATATTGAGTATTTTTATACTCACCATTTCCCCCCTTTTTAGGTGTTTATAGGCTACCGGTTGAGGAGGGAAGCGTTCAAGAGCTGTACAATCACAAAGAGGTGTTTTCGAGCGTCATTCTATTTTTATATTTTGAATATTTTATATTTTATTTTGTAAATGTATTCATAACCCATTTTTTGGTTTGTAATAAATTTGAATAACATGATCTTATAATTAGATTTCGATCTCTAAAATTAAATACAATTTAATTTAAAAATTTACCGCATTTTCACATTTTAATTTCTTTTATCTTTGTCTTTTTGGTCGCTGTCCTAATTTTAAAACTTAAAAAATTAGGCCATGACATAATCAAATGAGTACGATATAAAATTATGAGATTTACGTCATCCTGTAATTAATATTATTATATTTCAATTGGTATGATAGAATAATATGAGGTTGATATTATAAATATATAGGTATATATGCTAAAATACATGCTCAATACTTATTAAATAATGATCATCTCGTTTTCGGGTGAAGGAGACGGATCCAAGAAGCAATCAGGTTGGACGGACCTAAAAACCATGAAATCGTGAATCGATTTCTAAGTGGTTCAAATCATAGATCACGGCGTGGATTGACGTGAAGTTGTTATAAAAATATAGTAATAATTTTCACTTTATTTAAAAAATATGAAGAAGGTTTAACCGACAATACGATTGTGCTCTCAAAGCCATCGAAGATAATGACTAGATTAAGTGGGTGAGAGTGTCACAACCTTGCTGAGAGAAAAGTAGGTTGGGACCCCACACGCAAGACTAAGATTGAGAAATGGCATGATGCGATCGTGGAGGATGGTGCATCATCCAATACATCGAGAATGTACATTCAAGCCAAGCTGAGGCATATGCAAGGTTCAAGAGAACGCAACGATATGATTGTCGAAGATAAACTCGAAGAGAGTCGGATAGGACCCCGACCATAACCTTCGAAGTCGGGTCAATATGAGTTTCAGCATGCGGCTCTAGAGCTAAGTTATATAAAAAATGAAAGCTCGCCAAATTTGATGTCAATTGGATACTCGCCAAATTTGATGTCAATTGGATACTCGCCAAATTTGATGTCAATTGGATACTCAACATATGCTACAAAGGGGCATATGACCATGCACCAAAATGACATCTACTCAAGAAATATTAAAAATGTCTCAAAATATAATATATGGGGAGACATGCTGTTAGCTCTCTACCGTCCTTGGGCCCTGTGCCCTAAGCGAACTACTATATGGCAAATGCGTGTATCATAATGAGGGCGAGCATTGTGAGACAAGTGTCTCAAGTAACTTACTTTGAAATGAGTCTTTCAAAAACACTATCTAATGGCACGGGTGTGCCGCCATTGTGCTACCCATGTGTCAGAGGTAGGATTTTGCACCCGCTATCCAGAATGAATTTCATAAATGATGTAAGCATAAACATAAGAGGGTCCAATGCCTCAATAGAACTCGGATGGATGAATGTTTGGATGTCCCGATAAGATGAATGAAACGTGTGTCAGTTTCGATTGATATATTCGAGCAAGCTGTGATGGCAGAGCTATTTGAATGATTATTCATTTTTTCAGACAATAAAATTGAAACTAAAAAAATAGCTATACAAACACACCTTGATGTACTTAATTTATAGAGCAAAGAAAGGAAAAATGAGTGAGAAACAAAACATGTTGTTTCCTCAGTTTTTATCATTCTATGATATTATTCCTTGCTTGTACAGCTTATCTCCACCCTCAACGGGCAAGTAGCTTGATGCACGCTGTCTCGTGAGGTGGTCGATGCTGTTCGATGCCATCACGGTCTCGGCATTCCAATACCACGGTTGAAGATAAGGCGACGAAGTAGTTGAAGTAGTTGAAGATGGGTGAAGCATTATGGAGCCCCAATCTCTAAGGCCAATTGTTGTCTCCCTCAACCTCCTTCGGATCAACAACTTCCCAACATCTTCTTTCTTCATTTCCGACACGCTTTTGAGGATCGAGACACACAGAAGGAGAGCCAACACAGCGTCCTCCTCAGGCAACAACTCGATCACCAGCAACTTCCAGTTTAGAAGAGCTGTTGCTCTTCCAGTTGGGTCCTCATTGGTATATCGAATCACCGTTACAAACCCATCTCCATCTCCATCTCCGCCTTCCTCTTCTTCCTCCTCTCTGCCATCGTTTCTCCGTACTCGATATACCATTTGGCGACCTTTTAGAAGCCTTACCTACAGCATAAAAACATATTGAAACCTGAAATCGAAAAGACTGTTTGAACAAGATACGATATGAAATGACGACCTACAGATGATTCTGAAGAAGTTGGATTTGTTAAGGAGAAGGTAAGGGCTGGTTTTGGCGTCGAAGTATCCCATTGGATTATGAGTTCATCTCCAGTTGAAAAATTCCAAGCAGCTTTCCATTCCTCTAGTGGCTGTTTTGGTGTTGCAGTTCCCACCACTTTCTCTGCTCTAGATGCCAATATATGAGTCAATTATCAGAATTTAACCAAGAATCCATCTGTTTGCTCCATATCAATCAATCACTTACTTAATAGTAGGGAGGCCATAGTCTCTGAGGTTTCGAAAGTAACATGTAGTTCTCGAAGTTTGAATTTGATTGCTAATTGGTCCCTAAAGTTCGAAACTAATTTCTAATCGGTCCTTAATTCTAAAAAAACACGTCTGCAAAGTCTAACAGAAGTATATATTAAGTTCAAATTTCAAGAACCAAAAATGAATTTTATGATAGGCTTTAACAGATACATCCCCGAATATATTTGTAACAACCCAAGCCTACCCCTAACAAATATTGTCCGCTTTGGCCTATTACGTATCATCATTAGCCTCCAAGCCTACCCCTAACAAATATTGTTCGCTTTGGCCTGTTACGTATCGTCATTAGCCTCACGGTTTTTAAACGCGTCTGTTAGGGAGAAGTTTCCACACCCTTATAAAGAATGTTTCGTTCCCCTCTCCAATTGTTGTTGGATCTCACAAATACTTTCTTAGAAATAAATGAAAAGGAAAAAAAAAAATTAAAATTTGAAATAACCTTGAATCTTAGAGAGATGAGATTCAAGTACAGACACGCCATACCCGGGCATCTGCCGATGGAGCCAGCAATATAGGACCAACAACCTTCCCGAATCTCGATAATTCGGTCCTCCCATTTCACAGGCAAAGGAGTTTCACCTCCTCTCCTCCAAAATCCCGCTCCAACTCTGCATTTTACATTCACATTTGTTATGTTGCATCTCTATTTAACGAACATTAGTAAGCCTTCAGAACTCAACAAATAGTAAACGGAATGACAAATGACAATGAACTATTGATTGAAATATTACCTTAAACGAATGACAAAACACTCTCTCCCTCCATGGTCGAGTACAGTTCGAGATAGCCACCGACCTTCTTGAGGCCGGTATTGGTTCATTCTAAGAACAACATCTGAAACCATTACCCCCGAATCATCTGTCACTTTGTCTGGCACACATTTTAACAAGTACGGTGCTTGAACGGGTGGAGTTATTGAGGCAACTATCTTGAGATTCTGATCGAGTTGTCTTTCTAAAGTAAGAGACGGTGCTCTTATCAAGTCATTCCACTTGAATGTGGTGGTGTCCTTAGTGCTACTTCCTTTGAAACAATGGCTACCAGGATGCCGAAGCTCGATAACAACTCCCTTGGTTCCAAATTCACAATAGAGATGCCAAGCTTTGATCCAAACATCATTGTCGAGGCTCGAGATTGGTTGTTTGAGCTTAAATTCCTTATGGCATCTTAAAGTGCGTAGACGAAGAAATTCTCGAGAAGCAACTTGTTGCAATGGCTGTTTTTGATCTTTGAGCCGCATAAACACAGAAACCTGAATTTGAAGCAAGGATAAAGTTGCTACAGAATTCAGCCTCCTTTGCAAAATGTACTTATTTCCAACATGAAAAGTACAGAGAATCAAGCGAGTTAACCAACCTCGAGGATGAACCGAGATGTCATGGACTTGTACTTGGAGTTGACATCCGAGAAGGACACTTCCCAGTAAACTAAAGGCTTAGAAGTTACAACTCTGCCTAATTCCATGATTACCTCTCCTCCAGCTTTCTCGTAAGATTGCCCAAAAGTTCTGTGCCATAGTTTCTTGGTTTCTTCCAGTTCCTTCGGCTTCACAGTTTCCCCAAATCTCACCACTTTTGCCAACTCCCCCTGCATCTCCTTTACATCTTCTGCATAAACTGTTGGATAACTCTGGTTTACATATAACAAACAAACAAAAACATAAAAAAGTTTTAAACGTAAGACATCTGAAGTAAAGGCGGACAACACAGAATGATAACAACACTTCCACCTGCCATTTGCATCTTCAATCATGAATACAGAACTTCGTGTTCATTCGCAATTAAATTTCTTATTCCAACTTTATCGTAAAAGTGAGATGAAGAACAACAGCTCTAGATACATTAGTAAGCGAACTCATTGAATGAACAAGAACATGACTGGAGCTGAGGAAATATATATACATGGCAATACGTTGTACAGACATAGCTAAGCTCGACTAATGTAATCGAATTTCAAAGTAAGGCTCTTGTGCTAAGAGACACTGCGAGCATCATTCTAAGTAAAGAGTAGTAGCATGCTCGGAGGAAATTTTCAACCTCTAATCGATCATCGGTTGAGGATTGTTTGGAGGGAGTCCTACATTGGCTAATTTAGGAAATGATCATGGGTTGCAAGGAATACATCTCCATTGGGACGAGACCTTTTGAAGAAGCCCAAAGCAAAGCTACGAAAGCTTATGCTTAAAGTGGAAAATATCGTATCATTATGGAAATTCGTGATTACTAAGATTCACAACCATAACCTAAATATTCATTCATTAACACACCCATTTCTTGTTTTTTTTCTTTTTCCTTTTGGTGTTTTGTTTCATTATCAAACAACCCCTAAGAGATTAAAGAAAATCCCATCAACTATGAGATGGAAAATTGAGAGAGCATCAACCTGATGGGTAAGCCACATGAGGAGAATATCAGAGGAAGGCACAAACGAAGAACATTCATCAGAAAACCTTTGCAACATATACAGAAACCCCATGTATCTTTGTCTAGCTGCAATAAGGTAAACGATCTCGGACTGATATGGCTCCAAAAAGTTTGAATATAAGTGCCTTTGCCTCTTCACTTCCTCCAAAAGCTCCTGGTTTTCAACAGTAATATCATCTCTGAAACTTGATTCTTCCTCATTTTCAAAAGACTGGGTTGGATACCTCTTGACCCATATCTCTTGGCACCTCATATATGCATATTCTTCATTTTCTTCATCAAAAATCGATGGTTTCCCAATAAGCTTAGAGAATCTGGACTCACAGTAATGTTTGTAACGAACCTGAAAGAAACAAATCATTACCTTTGATACTTGTTTGGCTGCAGAGGAAGTACAAAAAGAGAGAAAAAAAATATACCAATCAAATTTCTCAATAGAGAGCACTTAAAAAGCCCCCATAAGAAATCACTTCTGTAAGTACTTTTGACCCAAGTGATTGATTATAAAAGCACTTTTGAAACTCTAAAACCAAACATAAATCAATTTATAGCAAAGTGCATACAGATTATACCCATCAGAAGAAATCTAAAGGACATGTGATTCATTAGGCATTTTCTGGGGAAACAAACAGAAATTAAAACTAACCGGATTCAACGTGTGACAGAACCAAACCCATTCAACATCCAAAGGAGGAAGAATCATCGGAGGAGAAGCCCCAGCAACCGTTAGATCAGAAATCAACGGCATCCAAAGCTCCTCAT
Organism: Cucurbita maxima; assembly: GCF_002738345.1. NCBI lineage: Eukaryota > Viridiplantae > Streptophyta > Magnoliopsida > Cucurbitales > Cucurbitaceae > Cucurbita > Cucurbita maxima. The sequence continues at coordinate 194,615 of NW_019272018.1, forward strand.
ACCTATAAATAAAATAAAATAAAATAAAACCCCAACAAAATCTCTCTTAGCATTAAATGCAAAACTTGAATAGACAGCAGCGCATTAAGAAGTTGAAAAAACGGTGGCTCCAGTTGAGATTTGACCTTCTGAAGGCTTGAGTGAGAGTGGGCTCAGAGTGGAGCCAGTGGGAATGGAGGACGGTTCTGAGAAAGGCGAGATTCCGCCGGACGGCCGAAATAATGTCGACGCCGATTCGGATGGTAGTGAGTTCGGAGATGTCGCCGAGGCTTCTCACCGACACGGAGGCAGAAAGATCGGAACCGGGACGGTGCGAGGACATGGGTAGTGAAAAAGGAGAAGGAAAATGGTGGTCTGGTCTGGTTTGGTTTGGTTTGAGAGAGAATGAAAAGAAGCGGTTTCTTTTGTTTCCAAGTGGTGGGCCTAACCGAACGTGACTTCATAGTTCGTGCGTTGGACATCATGAAATTTGGTCACAAACCTTTTTTTTTTTTAATTATAAATTTATTTGGATGATTTTGTTTTGCAGAGGATGGCGTGCAAGGGAGAGAAATGATATTGAATACTGCCCCACACGATCTAAATATGTCGAAATAAATAAGAAAGTAAAAAAAAGACACCACTCTCGGTACGTTTGATTTTGCTTGAGATTCTTCACTTCGATCAACTCATGCATGTTTGCAATGCTTGACTCTTGCTAGGGCCTTGGTGAGAATTTTTACATGTTGGTGCGAACATGGCTTGCTCCCTTATCAACTCCGTATTCTTTGTAAGAAAAGTTAATTCCACAACGTGCAGTTTCTTTCGCTTCTCTCTTCTGTGTAGGGACTTGTTCGTCTTGTAGGGTACTTAACAATGAATAATAACCAAAGGTCTTCTTTTTTGGGGAAAAAAATAACATATCAAATGGATGGTAATGTAACAAAAATGATGCGTCCTTTTGTGAGTATTCCCCATTTTTGTACTAAGACTACTTTTTCGTATCCTTATGAATCAAATAATACTATGCTATTTCCGATATTTGTGTTATCCCTATTTACTTTGTTTGTTGGAGTCATAGGAATTCCGTTCACTCAATTCAATCAAGAGAGGACAAGTTTGATGTCTCATTTTTCTTATGTCTGGTGGCCTTCCTCTAAGCCTACGTGGTTGAGATGACAAGTCTATGAAACACATCATATTGTAGGTTACTTTTCGCTGATTGTAGTAGCCTCTGGTTTCTTCTTGACTATGTTCTTTGGTTCATTTCTTCTTGACTATGTTCTTTGGTTCATTTTTCTCCTTACCCATTGGTTTCTCCTCAACTTTCTTGCTGTCAACATCAATGGATACTTTTAGAAGATGTTGATGGTCTTTCAATAGTATCTTATACAAGCAGTTTCGTGACCGTTTTTCCTTCATCACCAGAGCTTCGTTTCTGTCATATATCTTGAGGAACGAGCCAACTCTCTCCACTTTGCTACCTTCTTCTGTTATTTGACCAAGGCTAATAATATTGCTCTTTAAACACGGGATGAATACACCTTGGTCAATAGACGTTGGTCGTCGTTCTTACACTGGAATAAGATAGATCATTTTCCTTGGATTGGTACAATTGATCCGTCGCAGAGCTTCACGTTTCCAGTGAACTTCTCATCAAGCTCCTTGAATTTTGTTCGATCTCTGGTCATGTAGTTGCTTACTCCGTTGTCTAGGTACCACATGTTGTTGACGTTCTCCATCTATGAAGGGGTTCGACATAACCTTCTCTTCATTGAGCGTTAACAACATGTTGGGCATTTTATCAACAACATCAATGTGGGCTCTTCATCATTTGTGAACATGAGGTTTGCCTCCTCATCGCGCTCCTTATTGTGGCACTTTGTCACATAATGCCTATATTTTCCACAATAATAACACTTGATCATACTCTTGTCCTTCCAACGGTTAGTATTTAAATGGGTTTGTGAGGTATTATCACGATCTCCTCTACCACCACGTTCATCGCCACATTTACGACCTCTTTTTTCTTTGTTATGGCTGCCACGTCCACTCATACTCGAAGAAAAGAGTCATCTGCATCTTTCTTTTTCGTCCGTGCGAGCCACTCCCCATTTGTGAGTAAGAGGTATTTCTCCTTCTCATTGTCTTCATAACCAAGAAGTCTCTCCTCATGGACTTTAAGATGACCAACGACCTCTTCAACCAACATGTTCTTGAGGTCACCGAACTACTCAATGGAGGTAACAATTTGTATGAATCTTGAGGGAACAACTCGAAGGAACTTCTTAACTACGGAGATCTCCTCCATCACATCGTCTAATGAATGGATGCCGCTGACGATCATCGTCAACTTCATGGCAAAGTCTATTGACTCACCGTCCTTCATGCGGATAGCCTTAAACTCACTCTTCAAGATTTGCACATTTGCTTCCTTGACACGTTTCACACCTACATGCATTGTTTGCAGTGACGGCGTCCCACATGCCTTGTGCCTTTACGTTAACATGCATCTTTATCGACCATGTTGTGTAGTTACTCTTCATAAGTAACGGGTACTGGAGCGTTACACGCTCCTCCCTTCCACTCCTTATTGTTGTCACATCTCCTCCACAACTTTGTATAGTGACAACATTTATTTCGACATCCTAACTCTAATACTAAATGTTGGATATGACCCACGATCTAAATATATCGAAACAAATAAAAAGAAAGAAAAAAGACAACTTCAGAAGTGAGAAGAGAGAGATTTTGGAACAAAGAAACCTTACAGGTGAGAAAGCATATGTACAACTAAAGCCAATGAGGATGAGGCTGCCGACTGCGATTCATGAGAGTGACAGCGAGGATGGTATGATGCTTATAGCTACATGCCTAATCTAAGTTAATATGTACTGACTTGATTTTAACTTGGAATTTGTGCATTCCTACTATTATGAGTACACAAAGAAGATAAGTATGACCACTCTTAGATTTTTAGCTAGTCAAATACCCGCTTCGATCGAGATAAAGATATAGGCCAAAATTGAACGCTAAAATTATAAAGTAATAGCGGCCGACAATCGCCTAAGATAAGTAAGACGAGTGTAGGCAGAATAGATTTAATGTTTCGATGTTGTACCCAAGATTGAGATAAACCCTACTCGTGAACTCAACATCAAAGGACCTAAACTCGTAATAGAACGAAGAAGCTTAATGTGGCTAATTGAGAGCAATAACAAGTACAAGTAATGGGGCACAAGTTAATAGTAAACAAATTAGAAGATCGTTAAGGATTATCAAGTAAATTACTCACCGTGCATTAAGAGCATGTCATTAAATGATTACAAAATAAATGATTGCTACATCGCATTTATAATTACAAAATTAGAAAATTACTATTAATGACCTGAGCACGTCATTAATATATTTTTGTTCCTTCTCTACATCTAATTTATAATTATATTATTTCTAATTTTTTCAATTTAAAGATAGACAATATACTATAATTAAGTTCGATTTATTATAATAAAAAGAATAAAAAGTCGAAAAATACTACTTATAATATATTTATCATTCTGTAAATAAAAAAAAGTTGTCACTACGCGTAATTTACATAAAATGTACATAAAGCTAGAAAATAATTTACATTTCAAAACATCCTTTACAAATACACAAACAAACAAGAGTGAAAAATACTCTATCCCACGTGCTAGAGGTTTCGGCCACTCTCAGTTTCACATGCAGCTATGCGTACATGCGTGCCACCTGTCACAATCGCACTTTGAGGGTAGCGGACTTGCAATTGTGTGACACTCACTTCTCAGCAACAAGTGAGTTAAGTCTATTCGTTCTCGCGTCGCTTACGGACAAGCGAAGTATGCTCGAGCCTCTAGCCCCAGTTCAAGAAGAAGGTTTTGGAAAACAGGGGCAGAGAGATTTTGAAAGAGAGTTTTGTAAGCAAGATTTGAGAAATTGAAATTTGTGTTATATGGGAATGTAAGCAAAAGGCAACAACAACGGTTTACTACAAATAACTATCGGGTAGGGAGAAGTTGACAACTTGTCATATCCCCTATAGTACATTTTGAGGTATTTCATGTTTGGCAGGCCTAGACATGATTTTTTTCGAAACGTCATACTTTCTAGAAATACAAAAGTACATAAAGGGTTTGGCTTGTTATGGGCATGCAGCCATAGGCAACATGCCTTGAATGAGCATGACCATGACATCCTCCCCCACCTAGTTGGTTGATGTCTTTGTCAACTGACAATTTTCAAACTTGGCAATGTGGGTGGCGATGGAGTCCAAATCTTTGGTGCGTTGCCAACTAGTTTCTTCCATAGGGAGATTCTTCCATTTGACAAGGAATTCGCGAATCCTCCGTACAGGTCTTCCTATCTTCCTGACCCAGTTGGCTTAGATCTCTTCTATTTCTTTGGTGTCTCTTTGTTTCAGATCGATGCTCGGTCTTGTGATTACATTTCGCTGATCTTTGTTTCAGATCGATGCTCGGTCTTGTAATTACATTTCGCTCATTGTCGTCTGGATAGAGGTGATAGGGCTTCAAGTTGCTCATATCAATTACTAGTATATTCAGATTTGTTTGACAGGCTAATTTTAGAATAGGATGGTTGGTTATTTAAATATGTCTGACAGAATGAAAATAAAATCATGAAGTCTTCAGCCCATACTGTCTCTCTCTTTTATTTTTATGTTATTTTCTTCTTCCAAGAGTTTTCCTTCGACTTTTTCCTACGGCTTTTCCCTCGTCAACGATTTCCTCCTTAGTCAAAACAAGTGGTATCAGAGCAAGGTTCATGACATATCATTGTGGAGAAGCCAAGACAATCAAAAGTCAAGTTAAATAGCTCAATTGGTTAGAACGTTGACCTAACAAAGCCAAGTTAAACAGCTCAAGTCATGGAAATCTTGTGTGCACACGCGCGGGAAAGAAGAGGATCAAAAGAAGGAGTCCACTGATGGTAGGCCGATTTAGTGCTCGAACTGCGGGAAGAAAGGCCACCTGAGCAAGAATTGCTGGAGCAAGCTCAGAAGCAAGGAGAAGGTCGAGAAGGCCCATGTGCCTCGATCCGAGGAGGAAGAGCCGACTCTTTTCATAGTAAGCGCATCGGTCTTATCCGATGTCCCCAATTCTGATACCAAATCTACGGAGGTAATCGACGACGACATAACTGCTCCTCTGGTGAGCGTCGAACCCGAGGAAGAGCTCTAGGTGGGAGTAACAAAGGCATCGGTTGGGGAGGCAATTCAACTAAAGAAGGAGCGAGTGTTCGCTCAGATCGGCAAGAGGGCCGAGCAGCATAAGCATCGACGTTCTCTGAGCTCGACTAGGAGATTCACGGGACAGAGAAATTTGGCGATGGCTCCGTCCTCGAGATCGAAGGGCGCGGCACCATTCTACTGTTCATCGACAAGGGAGGCGAGCACTGCAAGCTGACCGACTTCTACTTCATCCCGAGGCTCAAGGCTAACCTTGTGAGCCTGGGTCAACCCGATGAGGCCAGCTGCTTCATTTCCATCGAGCGCGGGCTACTCAAAATCTGCGGTGATCGACGATGGCTGCTCACGCAAGTTAGGCGCACAACAAACCATCTTTACATCCTGAAGTTGGAGATAGAGCAATCGGTCAGTCTCTCGACCAGGACAGAAGAAGTATCTTGGAGGTGGCACACAAGGTACGGGCACCTGAACTTTCCTTCTCTACAAAAATTACACAAGGAGAAGATGGTGCACGGTTTGCCAGCAATCGAAGGCGTGAACAAGTTGTGCAATGGGTGTCTCATCAACAAGCAAAGGCACACCCCCTTTTCGTCTCAGGCATCCTACCACGCCGTGAGCCATTATATAACACCCCAAAAATGAAGGAAAGCCACCTATGCAAGACCCAAAGGATCCAAGGAAGGAAATTATGAGGATTAAGCAAGGAAAGAGGTCTTATTAAGTCATTTCTATACCCTAAGAAGTAATCTTAAGAACTTAAGACCTTTGGAGAAGGATTGGGAATGAAAGCGTAAGCAAAAAGGACGAAAATGTTATTTTTCCAATTATCAAGGATCTTTGTATATTTTTAATTACTTATCTAAAAGGAATTTCAAGATACTCAAGAAGGGAAAAATGACCAACAAGAGATGAAATTTTTTTAGGAAAATTATAGATGTTTTGAGAAAATAATAATAAAATATTCAAAAAGTGGCAAATTACCAAAATACCCTTGAAGTTAAGGATAATTACGGATTTGTCATTATGCTAAAAAATCAGAACCTTCACAGTGCCTTCTGCACAAAATCATTCGAATCTCGACTCTCAGCCGTTGGATCTCCTCCAAACTTGTATATATTCTAGAACACTCACAAATTGTCACATCCAACGGTTAGGATTGAAAACCAAAGTCGGTGAGGCTCTCATCGGAGAAAATATTTTCAACGAATTTTCTAGATAATCCAACCGACAATTCACAACGATTCTGGAGCTCTCAATGTCGGTTTAAGTTTCTCCTATTAATTCTAAAGTTGGGGCAATAGTTTGGATCAATAATCGAGCAAGGTCAAGCTCCCAGTCGTTTGCAATAAGCGTTTAGATTTTGGGTCTTCTACTCTCGGGTTTCTTCCAAATTCGAGAGCAATTCTCCACCCTTTCCTTTTAAACTTGTTTCATAGCTTCTAAACAAGATTACCCACAAGTTCTATGAAGAAATAGAGTCTTGAGAGTGCCTAGAAACCATTCCCCCAATCCAATCCGCCATTAAAGAGCTTCAAGGAAAACTCAAAATTTCAATTCGCAGGATACACAAGAACTCGCCGATCAAGGACATCCCAATAAGTTTCTGCACCTCCAACGAATGTTTCCATAGAAGACCACGAAGAGAAATAACCTCAGGAACGCCTAATTAAAGAAAATTCGTTTCGGGTTCAAATTGGGGGTAAGTATCGAATTCCTATCTATGGCTTCTTTTCCTTCAAATTAAGGATTTCTTTAGCTTAATAGGAAGAAGTCAAGTAAATTTGCTGAAGGAATCGAGAGCTGAAACGTCGTAGAACAAGATACCCAAGAGATTGAAAATCGGAGGTGTCGGGTTACTTGCAGACCGAGAGTGGTTTCTCAAAATTAAGATCCCACACTAAAAGTCGTTCCTCCAAATCAATTCCTTTATCTTAAGGGAATAATAAGGAAGAGGATTCGTGAAGAAATCGAGCCTAAAAAACTCCTAGAATTGGTTACCCAATAAGAAATCCTTTGTTTTTACTCCAGCCACCCACATTCTCTTTTCCCTTCCAAGAAAGGCTCCTTGCATCATGATCTTGACCGGAATAGACTCCGACGGTAGTTTTCGGTGAGTCTTCCGACGGTTCATTCTTCCTCCTCTTTCTAGGTTCTCTCCAACCCCTTTCTCTCATTATTTCTCTTTGCAGGACCCTTGATAGGGTTTCATTTGGCCCCTTTAGTGGTTGGAGGGGCAAACTTACCTATTTGCCCCTCTCTTGACTTTTCCTATTTTTTTTCTTTTCTTTTTCTATTTCTATTTCTCTTTCTTAGTGTTTTACAGAGTGTGAATCTCCAAGGCACTCACACACCCTTGGACCCTTTAGTCAAGCTGATCTGTAGCGACGTCTGGAGGTCAGCGGAACCCCATAGTGTCATGCGCCTCATGAACACCCTCATTTGTGTGCATTTGCACCTGTGCGCATTCACTCTCATCATACGGTGCGCGTCCACACTCATCATCTCTAGGGGAAGTAGCATGAGGTCCCTCTAATTCCAAATATACATCTCTTCTAACACAACCCTCTAGCCTCATCTCTTGGTTACACTATGTAACACGTGCTCGTGGATATTTACATTAATATTATTTTCATACTCTTAGGGTTGTGTCCTATGTCGATCTAACGACATGATGTAATATGACAAACAACATCATACGACATATTCAACATGGAAAACATCATCATGTTAATAACATCGTCATGCATACATCATACTCATAGAAGTCATTAAGTGCATCAAATATAACATATACGTCATGCATCAAAACATAAATAATGTACATTTAACATATATCACAACACAACGTCATACTCATACATCATCATAATTCAAACCATCTTTAGCTTATCCTATAGTAAGGCCACTTACCTGATTAGCTTAGGTTGGTATCACCAATTTTTCAAGTTCGGTTTTGTTCTTTGTATGCAAGCCAACCTATATGAACTATGACATCAATTTCAATTTCAATTCTCTAAATTTTAGAATTATCCACGTGTTAAACTTCGTGAGAGCCTTAAAGACTTTATGATATGAACTATGACATCAATTTCAATTTCAATTCTCTAAATTTTAGAATTATCCACGTGTTAAACTTCGTGAGAGCCTTAATTCTGTCCCCCAAATCTTCCCTTTTCCTCCTCTTTAATTCTTTACCTATCTCTTCTTCTGTTTAATTCTTTTCGAACCTCTTTGTTTATTACTGTTTCTTTCCCTTTTCCTCTCTCTTTTAATTCTTTTCAAACCTCTGTTGAATTCTTTTCTTCTCGGGAGGAGATCTGATTCTAAATAATTGTATAAAGGAAAAGATCTATAATTTCATTTAAATGATTTCTAAGGGCTAACTAAAATGTAAATAATGGGAACCGAAGAGAAAATATGATTCTAATTAATTTGATAAAAAATTTTGATTTTCTTTTTCTTTCCAAAAAAGTATCAGGAAGGATTTTCGTTTTTAATTATGTACTTTTGGAAATTTCCAACCAAGTTTGATTTTCGATAAGATATCTAAAATCTAAATAATTGAAGAAGAGATCACTAATAACTTTTCTATCTCTTTCCCTTCTTGTTAAATCTGCCATTTTTTCTTTATGTTTTGTTTCTTTTTTTTTTAGATCATTCTACACGGGAGATGTTGTGTTGTGGAGAGAAATTTGGGAGTGGTGGAGAGAGCGATCATTTACTATTTTTTCTAAATTATTATTTACTTATTATTATTATTACTAACAACGTGACCGTGGCAGACCGAAATCTAAATTAATTCACGATGAAGTATGATTAGATAAGGAATCACTACAAGGGGAGTAAGATTCAGATTACCTTGTTGATCGAATATCTCAAGACAAAAACATTGTTTGAGATTCGAATTACTCCACAAGCAAGATCGATCATGTCTAGCTTGAATGATTCTTGTTGATTAAATATCTCAAGACAAGAACACTGGATTGAGATTCGAATCACTCCACAAGCAAAATTGATCATGTCGAGCTTGAATGATTCTACATGCAACCTAAACTACAGATAATTGCAAATAAACTTAGCCTTGGGCTAAAGAAGAGCACAAATGCTTCTTTTTACTATATTTTTAAGTCTGCTTACAAATAAACATACATTGATTTATATACCTCAAAATGAAACTATTAAAGACATTCCAAGAGTTGTAACATTCATACTTAATGGTCATAATTAACAATTATGTAATTGTAACCTAAAGTAAATAAAAAGTCTTAAAATACATGAGTGAAATACAATAACTCTAAATTGTAATCCGCCCAAAATTTATAATATGAAATTTCATTCTTCTTCAATGTGGCATGAATTGAAATATTTTTGGATAATTACAACAATATTTTTTTCACATCTTCATTGAAATATATTGTATGATTGATGTCTCTTGGTTCATATCAGGTTTTTTCCTACATAAGATGATCAATAATATGGGGTAAGGCCGGTTGTCTTCTAGTTAGAATTTCGAACAGGCTCTTTCTGGTAGACGAACTCATTTGACAATTGAAACAGAATTGAGCGACATCTAGCAGTTGTATCTAGTTCTTCTAACGAATGTCGACGAAGTGACGTAAGTATTCTTCGAGCAAGCAGTTGAATCGTTTTGTCTGTCCATTGGTTTGGGGATGGTAGCTCAAGGAAATGTTTAAAGTCGTTCCCAAGAAGGTGAATAACTCAGTTCAGAAGGTGCCAATGAATCTACCATCCCTATCGTTGATGATGCTCGACGGAATGCCCCATAACTTCACATTGTGTTTGAAAAATATTTGGGATGTTAGTTCGGCCAAGCATAATTTGGGGGTGGGAACGAACGTCACGTACTTTGAGAATCAGTCTATGATAACCAAGATGGTGTCATACTCCATGACTTTTGGGAGGTGTGTCATGAAGTCCAAAGACACACTTCCACCCCAAGGCCTTGTTGGCACAGGTAGAGGTTCCAAGAGTCTCGAGACTTTGACTTTCTCGATTTTGTTCTGTTGGTAGATGAGGCACGTCTTGGTGTACTGCATTATGCCGTCTCGCATATTTGGCTAGAAATACCCCTTTTTGATTAAGGCATAAGTTCGTTGCCACCTAGGGTGTCCGACCTATAAAGTATCATTACATTCTTGAATGAGTTTCTTCCTTAGTTCTCCTTGGGAAGTATAATCTGTTTCCCTTTTTCCTTAGAAGGTCTCCCTCGACCCAAAACTGTCGTGTCTTCCTAGCTTTGGCTGACGGGTCTCTATGTAAATGTTCTTTGATGATGTCGCGCATCGATCCATCGATCTTACTTGAGTGAATATGGGCTAACATGCACAGGGCCGCATGTTTGCCCTTCAGACTCAGCGCGTCGGTTACTTGGTTACTCCTCCCTGTCTTGTGTTCAAATTTGATGTCGAATTCAGCCAACGACTCTTGCCACCGAGCTTGTTTTGCCGTCAACTTCGGTTGATCGAAGAAGTGGCAAATGGCGTTGTTATTCGTTTTCACCATGAATTGTGATCTCAAGAGGTACTGTCTCCACTGCTAGCATTTCTTTTTCAGAGACAATGTACCTTATTTCTACATTATTGAGCTTCCAACTTTCATAAGCGATGGGGTGACCTTCTTGGATAAGGACACCGCCTAGGGCAAAGTCGGAAGCATCTGTCTCTATTTCAAATGGTTTAGAAACATCCATCAATCCGAGGACAGGTCCCCTCGTCATGGTTGCCTTCAGATCTTCGAAGGTCATTCGACATTCATTTGACCACGACTAAGGGTGGTCTTTCGTCAAAAGTTTTGTTAATGGGGCGGCTCATCGTGAAAATCCTTCAACGAACCGCCTATAATAGTTTGTCAATCCTAGGAAGGATGGTACATCGGATACGAAAGTAGAAATTTTTCATTCATGGATAGCTTTTATCTTGTCACTATCCATACCGATCTGTCCACAACTGATGACATGTCCAAGGAAGTTGATGCATGTTTGTGCGAAGGCACATTTTTTTTTCTTGACATACAACTAATTCTACCGCAGCTTGTCGAACACTATCTTCAGGTGCATCTTGTATTCCTCTAGGGTTGCATTGTATACAACTATGTCGTCGAGGTATACCACAATGATCTGATCCAGGTATTCGTGAAAAACCTAGTTTATGAACGTGCAAAACGTAGCTGGGGCGTTTGTCAGGCCAAAGAGCATTACCAGGAACTCAAAAGCCCCATATCTTGTTACGCATGTTGTCTTGGGCTCGTCCCCTTCGACGATACGTACTTGGTAGTACCCTGATCGTAAGTCCAGCTTCATAAAGTATTTGGCTCCGTGAAGCTGGTCAAGCAAGTCAGATATTATCAGCAGCAGGTATTTGTTGCATACGATCACCTTGTTTAAGACTCTATAATCTATACACAAACGCAACGTCTCATCCTTCTTTTTCTGAAACAGTACGGGGGCTCTGTAAGGTGCCTTTGCAAGGCGAATGAATCCTGCCGCCAACAACTCGTCTAGTTGTTTCCTCAATTCGGCTAGCTTAGAGGGAGCCATCCGATATGCGTTCTTCGCTAGGGGTTTAACCCTGGGGAGGAGTTCAATTTCATGATCGATGCCTCGACGAGGGTAATGGTTTTGGTAAGCTCTCTGGCATTATGTCGGCATAACTATCTAGTACATCCTTGTTTTCGCTCGGAATAGTTTCCTTAGTGGTCACTTCTTTCATCAAGAGTATAGCCATAAATGTTTGTTCTTCTCGTGTGAGTTCTCTTTTCAATTGTATGAAAGAGATCGTTCTAAGATTACCTAATTGTTTGATACTTGCAAGTATTACTGTGGGGTTGTGGTCGGTAATCACCAAGCATTTTGCTAATGGCATTGGGATAACTTTGTATTCTAGGAGGAAGTCCATCCTAAGTACCACGTCAAAGTCGTCCATACAAACCACGACAAGGTCTATTTCTCTTCACCAGACCCCTAATTTCAAGGGGACTCTTTTTTAGACTCCCATGATAGGCAAAGCCTCGGAGTTGACAACTTCCATTTTTCCGGGGTCATTTTCTACGGTGAGTCCCAATCTTTGGGCTTCTTGGTCGGCGATGAAGTTGTGGGTCGCACCTAAGTCTGTCAAAGTGCTCTTGCTCAGTCCTGAGTTTATTGTTGCGTCTATGAACATAAGCCCTTTCTCTATTATCTCCTTTGGTTTGTTCTTCTGTCGGAGAGCTGACAAGAATTTAAGCGCACCCATTCGGGGGTTGTCTTGATCTTCCCACTTGTCTTGCGTAGTCTCGTCTCTTGTGTCATTGCTCTCTTTAATGGACACTTTGAGTGCACTGAAAGAGGCCCGATGAGGACAGTAGGATAGTTTGTGGGGGTCTTTGCACTACAGGCATTATAAAGGTGCCGTCAGGTAGTTCTTTTGTGGGTAAGGTCCTTGAGATGTCCCTACTTGGTTATTCTGAGGAGGTCTATCTGCCCATCCATTTGGTTTTTCGTTACTTCCATTTGGCCTATTGGGGTCTTCGTTTCGATGACCCGATGGCTTATATGTTTTGCCCCTAGTGTTTGGGGTTGGAGTTGTTTTTCTTTGGAAACTCATTTCGCTTCCAAAGTCTAGGAGTCTTTTGACGCTGGCGATTGCGGTGGCCAGGTCTTGAACCTTTCTCTCGTATATTTTTGTTTTGGCCTGCGATTGCAACCCATTTATGAAGAGGAATACCTTGTTTTTCTCTGACGTGCCCCTGATATCCAGCATCAGGGTCGAGAACTATCTGACATATTCCCTTATGCTTTCCGTTTGTTTTAGTGCTATTAATTTTTCTCCACCTATGTATTCTACATTTTTGGGGAAGAAGTGGTCCCTCAACTCTCTCTTGAGATCTTCCCATGAGTCGATGGTGCATAATCCATTTTCAATGTCTTGCACCTTCGAACGCCACTAAAGCTTTGCATCGTCTATGAGATGCATCGTGGCTACTGTAACTTTTATGTTGTCGATACAAGCTGGTGTGGATTTGAAGTACTTTTTAACATCAAAGATAAAGTTCTCCAACTCTTTGGCGTCCCGGTTCCCTTTGAAGGCTCTAGGGTCTGGGAACTTCAACTTGTTGGATCCTGTATGAGTTTGTCCTACCGTGACGTTATCCACGGCTTTCATGGTCACCCCAATTCGAGTGTTCATCTCGGCCATCTTTTCTTGGATGGCATCGATCGTTGTTCTAAATTCGTCACCTAATCTATTAAACAACTTCATCATGGCATTTTGTCGCTCGTCAAATTTTTCGCTACGTCCGTCCTTGTGCGCGACAGAGCTATCAGGGCTACCAGCAGGTCTTGAGCTGCTTGTAGGAGGAACTCTTTCTTTGAGCGAATCCAGTCGAAACATTAGTTCTTTGATTGGCAACCCATCCAGGTGGTTGCCCATTGTGTCGATTTCTCTGACTTTTCCATTCAATTCCGTCACTTGTGCTTCCAAGAAGCGAATGGTGTAGGGACTTCTTTGAGAAACAACATTTCCTCCTCTATTAGAGTAAGTCGGCCGGCTTGTGATTTGGGTGTTGACTATGTCGTCGACATGGTTTTGGTCTTTACTATGTCACGGAGCTAACAAAACTCTGATACCACTTGTCACAATCGAACTTCGATGACAGCGGACTTGCGATTATGCGACACTCATTTCTCAGCAACAAGTGAGTTAAGCCTATTTGTTCTCGCGTCGCCTACAGCCAAGCAACATAAGCTCGAGCCTCTGGCCCCGGTTGAAGAAGAAAGTTTTAGAAAATGGGGCAGAGAGATTTTGAAAGAGAGTTTTGAAAGCAAGATTTGAGAAATTGAAATTGGTGTTATAGGAGAATGTAAGCAAAAGGCAACAACAACGGCTTACTGCATGTAACTTTCGTGTAGGGAGAAGTTGACAACTAGTCATATCCCCCTATAGTACATTTTGAGGCATTTCATGTCTGACGGGCCTAGACATGATTTTTCTGAAACGTCATTTTTCCTAGAAATACAAAAGTAAAACACTACAACATGAAAAGACAAAGGGTTTGGATTGTGATGGGCATGCAGCCATGGGCAACATGCCTTGGATGAGCATGACCGTGACACCATGCGTCAATCATCTTCTTCCTTCGATTCAGTCTAAAATTTCAAGATCTTTTATTAAAATACTTTTTATGTCCTTTGCATGATAATTCTTGTTACCGTCCATACTGATACCTTCTACAACATTATAGATCTAGTTTCTTATAAACGTAACAACCTTAATCCTCATAAGGCATGTTGGGTAATCGGCTTTCCCACTCAAGGAGTTAATCCTGAGAAGTTATGTGGGTAATTTTCACTGCAGTATTATACAGAAAATATGAAAATTCGGTCAGACACAAAACTTTGGCTAAATGTACTCCTAAGAAAAAAGTACTCCACACAAATGCATAGAGCACTTCTTAAACTTCCCTAATTAGTATATTCACAAATCCCTCAAAATCTTTGGCTAAATCATAAGGTTTGAGTTCTTCTTTCCGTGTTATTACAATAATAGTGTTGAGGATTGTTAGGAATGAGTAAGACGTTTGCTAATTTAAGGAATGTTCATTGGTTTATAAAGTAAAAGAATACATCTCTATTGGTGTGAGATGTTTTGGGAATCCCAAAGCTAAGACACAATCAACTCCTACAAATTAGCTATTTGAAAACAAATAGAAAACTACTGCCTATTAATTAGCTATAACGTTGTAGCCTAAATCACAAACTCCAACACCAATACCCAAAAGTAGTTTAGCTCCTGACTAGTCTTTGTTTGACCGATGATTGGTACTGTTTGCGACTTTTCACTCGTGTTCTAGGGCAATTGCGAAAAGCTGATTTATCTTTCTAATATCTTAATATTCCCTTAAGAATAGTTACAACACCGTACGTACGAGCTTAAAACAGAAACCCAAATCTGGAAGCACTAATAGGGTCGTTTGAAGCACGTGCATAAAGAAATGAGTCACAGACGATATTTTTTCGTTGTTATTGTGAGTTATGTTTAAATTTCGACACGTATAATCAACATCCAACACCCAAAACTGGTTTCGCTCTCGACTAGTTTTGGTTCGACCAACGTGGGGTATCATTGGTGGCTTTTTGCTCACGTTCTAGGACAGTTCTGAAAAACTATTCTCTTTCCAATATCTTAATATTCTCTTAGGAAATAATAGACTTGAATTTTGGAGAAACATATCAGCATTGTACGTACGGGGTTAATTCTAAAACCTTAATTGGGCAGTTTGAAGCACATGTGTGAAAAAACTAAGGTCGATATTTCTACGACGTTGTTTTGAGGAATGTTCAAATTCGATGATTTTGACATGTATGATTAGTACAACCAAAAGTAGTTTCACTCCCGACCAGTTTTTTGTCGACCGACATTTGAGTTCCATCGGTGGCTTTTCACTCGCGCTATAGGTAGTTTCAAAAAGCTTTTTTCTCTTTCCAATATCTTAATATTTCTTTAGGAATAATGCTTTGACTTGATTTTTGAAAAAAAGAGCCTATAACACTTTAGTACGGGCTAAAGATCGAAACTCTAATTGAGCTGTTTGAAGCACACCTGCGAAAGAACTGAGTAACGATCGATATTTTTTTCGATGTTGCTGTGAGAAAGTTTCTAATTTGAAGATTTTGACACATATGATCCGCAAGTTTTTGTTCGACAGGCATGAGAGTACCATTGACGGAATTTTGCTCATGTTCTAGGACAATTCTGAAAAGTTGTTTCCTCTTTCCAAAATATTCCCTTCAGAAAGAATATTAGGAATTGATTTTCAGAGACAAAAGGCGTACAACACTGTACGTATGGGCTTAAAACTGAAACCCTAATTTGATCGTTTAAAGGAGGCACGCGAAAAAAGTGAGTCAAGTTCGATATTTTTTTGACGTTATGAAGAATGTTCAAATTCAATGATTTCGACACGTATGATTAGTGGCTTGTCCAAAAGTGGTTTCTCTCTCAACCAATTTTTTCGATCGACGTTGGGGTACAATCAACGGCTTTTCGCTCGCATTCTATGACAGTTCAAAAACCTACTTTTTCTTTCCAGTATCAAAATATTCCCTTCAGAAATAGTACTGCGCTTGAATTTCAGAGATAAAAGAGCCTACAACACTATATATATTGGCTTAAAATCCTAACCTTAATTTGAACATCCTAATTAATTTGTTTGAATCATGAGTGCGAAAAATCTTAGTCACGGTCAATATTTTTCGACATTGTTGTGAGGAATTTTCATATTTGATGATTTTGACATGCATGATCAGCAACCAACACCCAAAAGCAGTTCGCTCTTGGCATCGGGTACAATTGGCAGCTTTTCGAACGACATCGGGTACCATTGGCAA
This sequence comes from Cucurbita maxima, assembly GCF_002738345.1. Lineage (NCBI taxonomy): Eukaryota > Viridiplantae > Streptophyta > Magnoliopsida > Cucurbitales > Cucurbitaceae > Cucurbita > Cucurbita maxima. Next base: position 211,201 of record NW_019272018.1, read on the forward strand.
CTTTTCGTTAGTGTTCTAGGGCACTTCCAAAAAACTGTTTTTTCTTTCCAAAATATTCTCTTAGGAAATAGTACTAGGAGAAAAAGAGCCTACAACACATACATACCGACTTAAAATTGAAACACTAATTTTGAAACCCTAGTTGGGTCATTTGAAGCACGCGAGGGGAAAAACTAAGTTACGGTCGATATTTTTTCGATTTTTTTTGTCAAGAATTTTCAAACTCGATGATTTTTACACATATGATTGGTAACTAATGCATAAGAGTGGTTTCACTCACGACTAGTTTTCGTTCGACAAACGTCGAGGTACAATCGGTGTTTTTGTTCACGTTCTAAGGCAGTTCTATCAAGCTACTTTCTGTTTCCAAAATATTCTCTTAGGAAATATTATTGGGACTTGAATTTTAGAGAAAAAGAGCCTACAACACTGGCTCAAAACTGAAACCTTAATTTGGAAACCCTAGCTAAGTCGTTTGAAGCACGCGCACAAAAAAATGAGTCATTGTTGATATTTTTTCGACGTTGTGGAGAAGAATGTTCAAATTTGATAATTTTGACCCAAATAATTGGTAATCAACTTTCAAAATCGGTTTCAGTCTCGACCATTTTTGTTAGATCGATGTTAGGGTACCATCGGCAGATTTTCGTCGGTATTCTAGGGCAATTCTGAAAAGCTATTTTCTCTTTCCAATATCATATTATTCCCTCGTAGGACTTGAAATTTGGAGAAAAAGAGCCTATAACACTCTAAGTAGGGCTTAAAACGAAAACCCTAATTGAGATGTTTGAAGCACAATTGAGTCATGGTCGATATTTTGTAATGACCCGAGAAAACGAAAACGAAAAAAAAAAAAAGAAAAAGAATAAGAAAAAAGAACTGTCGCCGAGTTTTACGGACCCCACGCGAAACGACGGTCACACCTTGCTCAGCCTTCAACCCACGACTCCCAGAACCCATCGGAGTACCTGCAAACAGAGAAAGAGAAACAAAATATGAGAGAGAGAGATTTCGGATTAACATCGGCGAGTTTCCAATTTCTCCGACGAGCCTCAAACCGCCCAAAAACCGACACCAAATGATCAGTTACCACCACGAGAAGGATCCCTAACGAAAACACAATAACTCAAGGTACGTTTTGTGCCTTTTCGTAAGCGCCATCGTCGGTAACCGAGGTCAAAAATTGGGTTTTCCTAAACGTTCTTAGATCTGTGATTTTAGGAACTTTTAGGCCGCAAAACTTCCAGAAAAGAAAAAAGGACGACAAATAAAGAGAAAAAAAGAAGAAATAGGACCGAAATCGGCAATGGAGACGCCGCGGGAAGGAGAGAGAAAACTCGCCAGAAAATCTGCCGAAGTCGGGTAAGGAAGATGAGATCCACAGATCCGGGTCAACCCGAACCCAAAACCAGAAGAGCCAGCCCGATTCTTTCCTTCAACCTCTGCCTTCGGACAAGCCCAACTACAACGGCCCAAACCTCAATCCAGCTCAGAAGCTATGGTTCAGTTGAACCAACCCGAGACCAGACCCACAGTCCAATCGAACGGGCCTGCAACCCAAACACTTGTGGCCCAACCCAGTAAGTCGAGGCCCAACTATTAGTATTGGCCCAGTAGCCTTCTACAACCCGCAACCCGAACCGGACTGCGACCCGACGCTACCGTGCGACGCGGCTCGCCCTGCTTCTGCCACGTGTCACACAGTGGCGCAGGCGGTCCCTCGGCTCGAGCTCCCTCTGGTAACACTCCGACGGCTCCTTCGGCGGCTCCCAGTGGCTGTTCAGCTCGGCTCACCTGTTTTCAGCCCGGTTTCCACTGTTTTGATCCTCCCGAACCTATTTTCGGCCCCGATTAAGGTATCCGAGGCCATTTTAGAGTCATATTTCACATTTCTTGAATTATTGGTAAATTAATTGTGAAATACTAACGGAAAGTAGTAAACGGTGTGATAGGAAACGAACCACGGCAACGTAGGAAGCAGGTCTCACGGAATGGGAGCTTACGTTTAGCTAATTAGGGAGTACTTCGGCCAAGGCCAACTAAGTAAGTGGCCTTACTATAGGATAGGCTAAAGATTGTTTGAATGATGATGATGTGTGAGTATGACGTTGTGTTGTGATGTCTGTTGAGTGTACGCTATTTATGTTTCAATGTATGACGTACATATTATATTTGATGCACTTAATGGCTTCTATGATGAGTATGATGTATGCATGACGATGTTATTAACATGATGATGCTTTCCATGTTGAACATGCCTTATGATGTTGTTTGTCATATTGCATCATGTCGTTAGATTGACATAAGACACAACCCTAAGAATATGAAAAGGATATTAATGTAAATATCCACAAGCAAAGGTTACATAGTGTAACCAAGAGATGAGACTAGAGGGTTGTGTCAAAAGAGATGTATAATTGAACTTAGAGGGACCTCATGCATATTGTATGTTCATAAGCATAGGGCTACTTCCCCTAGAGATGATGAGCGAGTATGCGCACAGGTGCATGCACACAGATGAGGGTGTTCATGAGGTGCATGACACTATGGGGTTCTGCTGACCTCTGGACGTCGCTACAAATTAGCTTGACTAGAGGGTCCAAGGGGTGTGCGAGCGCCCTGGGGATTCACACTCGCACGTGTGAGTCGTGTGTAGGGAAGTACTACACATCCAATTTGTCCGAGACTGGAGACCACCCTTAAGATGATTAGAGATAGGTCTCTAATTCATGATTGCATGTGTTTGCATTAGCATGGCCCTCATAGTGGGGTCACTTACTGAGTATTTTGAAGAAATACAAAATACTCAAGTTGTGTGCCATATTGTTTTTCAGGTAAAGGCAAGGCTCCCATGTACGGTTGATGGTGGCAACGTGATTAGAGACTGTGGCACGTGTAGGATAGTTGCATATTTAAAATTACTAGACTTTGTCACGATAGGGTGCTTGCATTTCATTTATTTAAATTATTTAAATTGTAATTGTTTTTTATCTTATTTTAAACTCCAGTATGATGTTTGAAACACGAAAGTTTGACAGTGTTTTCTAATGTTTTAACGTATTTTGAAGTTTTAAAAATTTTCAGCTAATAAAGATGAGCATTCTTAGAGTTATATTCTGCATTATAGATGAGCATGAGACGTTAGTGGCGACTCTAGATATGTGAAAATTTAGGGTCGTTACATATTTATTCGATGTTGTTGTGAGAAATTTCAAATTTGATGATTTCAACACATATGGTCGACAACCAACACCCTAGAGTAGTTTTTCTCCTAGCCAGTTTTTGTTCGACCAACGTTGAGGTACCATCCGCGTCTTTTCGCTAGGTTCTTCTAAGGTAGTTCCAAAAAGTTGCTTTCTCTTTCCAATAACTTAATTTTCCCTTAGGAAATAATACTGAGACTTAAATTTTACAAGAAAAAAACTGATTTACGGTTGATATTTTTGTCATTATTGTGAGAAATATGCGTATTCAATGATTTCGAAACAGGGTATCATCGGCTGCTTTTCGTTCACATTCTAGGGCAATTTCGAAAAGCTACTCTCTCTTTTCAATACCTTAATGTTCTTTTAAGTAGTACTATTTTAAAGAAAAATAGCTGATAACGTGCAGTACGTACGGGTTTAAAATCGAAAACCCTAATTTAAAAACCCTTATTAAGTTGTTTGAAACACGCAAAAAAAAAAAAAAAAAAAAAAAAAAAATCTGAATCATAGTTGTAATTTTTGTCATTGTTGCAAGAATGTTCAACTTTTACATGTATGAAATTCAAAATTTATAATTAATATGTATGATGGTTGAAGAACACAAAACAAACACATTAAATGAAAGTTTAGCATAAGAGGCAATGTTTTTGGATTTTGTTTGTATAAGAAGAAATGAAGATACATAAATGTGTTGGATGCATAAGATGGAAAGAATTATTAGTATCTCAAAATATAAACACTTTAAATGTAAAAATTAAATTTAAAAATGGTAATAAATTAGTAATGGTTGAAGACAGATAAGCAGGACAATTAAATGATTATATTTATTTGGATTTACTCCATTTGTATCCCAAAATTGGCCTCATTTATGACATTTGACCTTCTTTGTTGCCATTGCTGTCCAATTACTCTTTTGCCACCCCCTTATCTGGCAATATATATGTTATATATTAATTTCTTTATTCAATTTTATTATTTTTTTTTTAATGAGATTTGTTTCATATTTTCTAATATTATAAAAACACATTATTACTATTATTATTATTATACATCAAATGAAAATGTGAGAATCTAAAAACTATATTCATGATGAGAAAAAGAGACATGAAATTATCTAAGAGAAGAAGGCATTGGACCATATGACATTCTCAGTATTATAACTATGATCTTCAAAACTCAAACCCATATCATCCCCTACAAACGCCATCCCATCCTGAGGGCTCGCCACTTCCATCACCCACGACGCCGTCTGCGGCGGCGGCGGCGGCAGCAGCCTTTTGAAACAGTCGATGCGTTTGCTGATGCCCTTCAGCGTCTCGTCAATGACCCAACTAAGGTCGTTCAAGTCCACCACGGATAGACCTTGCAACCATTCTGGTCCAGTCAGGATCTGGAACATCAACCGTGTCACCTCCTTCTCGCGATTTTCTTTCCTAATCTTCTTCAGCTGCTCCTCCGCTTTTGCGATCCGTTGGCGCAGAAATGTATCCTGGTTCACCTGCGATCCAAATAGACAATAATTGTGTTGAGAATGAGAACGCTTCGATAACATCTAAAAAATAATACTCCCATGCCATGTAAGAATGAAAAACAGAAGTGGGTTTTCGATTCCACTTCTGAATCTCATTCTTGTTCTGATACCATGTTAAGAATGAGAAACCGATGTAGACTTTCGATCCCACTTATATTTTAAGGATTTTCAATCTCACTACTAATAATTAACAAATAGATAGTCGGGCAACGAACCAAGGAATTTTACCATCTTCTTGCTTTGCTCCATTTCGGGCATGTTCTTGAACTGAGAGAGAACGCGTTGGACGCCGAGAGCGGAGGGCCAAAGCTCGGGCGGAGAATCATACGGGCTGAACACGATTGCGCAAGCTTGGATCCCACAAAGAGTGGTTAATTCACTCAACTTCTTCAAAAGACCTTTCTTCCTCTTCTTGTAGGTGGCCTTTCTTGCAGAGTCGTTCACAATGTAAGCCAACTTCACCTTCTTCCTTGCCATCTTCTTCTTCCTTCTTGTCCTTTCAATAATAATCTTAATTAATGCACACTCGGCCATCATGTTGTTGCTTTATATATGCATCACTTTTTCAACAAATTTATTGCATTTTCTGTAATCACACCCATTGCTCGTTACCAAATCATCTCAATTAATTGGTGTCAAATATTTATATCAACAAATCATTTAAGCTTTTATTTAAATAAATAATTGTGTTGCTATTAAAATTTAATACAAATAAATAAGTTTTTTTTTATTTAAAATATATTATGTATACATATATTTTAAATTTTAGGTTTTTAGTTTAATAATTATTTTCATTTTATTAACTTAAATTATTAAAATAATTTCCAATAATTAAACTTTTATTCATGAGTAAATATATTATGTATAATATATTTTAAAATTTAGGTTTTTTTGTTTAATAATTATTATTAACTTAAATTATTAAAATAATTTCAAATAATTAAACTTTTATTCATGAGTAAATATATTTTAAATTTTAGGTTTTTAGGTTTTTAGTTTAATAATTATTTTCATTTTATTAGGTCAAATTATTAAAATAATTTCAAATAATTATATATTTTAAATTTTAGTTTTTTTTTATTTTAATAATTATTTTTAAATAAATAAATTTAATAAAATTATAAAAACTTTTAATAGTAAATAATTAGTAATAAATTATACTTCTTATATTTTAAAAACCAAATATTATCATAGTTTCATTATGTCAATATTTTTCTAATGGTTTCAACTTTGTAATAGACCATATTATATCCTTAAATTGTATAATTATGATAAAGTATTAATAAAACAATAATAATAATTTAGAAATAACGTGTATTTTTTAAAATAATAATAATAATAATAAAGTGTTAATTTATCACACATATTTCATGAAATTCATTAATTATAATGATTATCCTTACCATAAATTAATAATAATGGTAGTTAATTGATTAAATATATATTAATTAATGAATTAATATTTTCGTAATTGATTTGATAATATATGTTTACGCTTGTTTTATGAAATTAATCCTAAAATATATTATTTAAGTACATTAATTAGATTAAATTAAATTAAATTCATCAAATAGAAACAAAAGAATTTTAAATAAACATTTAATTATAATTATTAAAAACAAATATATGTACTAAATAATCATAAAGAGAGAAGAGGAGAGAGAAAGTGAGGGTGGACATAAAATGTAACTGACTTTTTTTATTATTATAATAAAGTCGTAAATGAATTAATTAAGAAAGATAAAGTCTTCTTCTAAAATATTTCAAAAATACTTATATGTTCATATAACTAAAACAATTACAATAGAAAACAAATGACAGTGAATTTTTTATAAAATAAAGAAAATTAAAATAATGTACTCAACTACCGTAAGGAATACAAAATAACATGAATGCTACTGTCATAGCTTCAGTCCTATGGCCATCATGGCCATATCTGTTAAAATATTATCTCTACCCTAATAGAGAGTAAGTCTAATAATGGTATGAGCGTATTTATATTTATGATTTAAGTATCTTAGAATAAAGATAACTATATATTTTAAGAAAGAGATCTATGTATTTTAGTAAAAAAAATTAGATTTGTTAGGAGTAAATAGGGTAGGCTCTAGTATATCCCTCCACCCCACCTAGGTTTTCATCCCAAGAAATACGTAGTAGTATTCTACAAAGTGTCTTGTATTATATTTTCGATTGGTCTTAATAAAGAGTGCGAGTGTTTCCCACAGAGAGTTGTGCTCAACAATCTGGTATTAGAGTGAGGTTAGTATAAGTTGTCTAATCTCTTGAAATTCTTAGTATGCTCTGTGATTGTAGCTCTGACTAATCTTCCACATCAAAAACGAATTCTTGAGATTATTAGTGAGTGAATTTCTTTGTGTCATGAGCTGTCTGTGACTCTGCAAGTCTTTTGTCGAAAAAGCTTGTTTGGTATTACTGAGGTATTGTCAACACGATGGGTCATTTCCAAATCGTTGGAGAAATAAAGAAACTCAACAACAACTACTACAACACATGGGCAACATGCATGATGTCCTATTTACAAAGACAGGACCTTTGGGAGGTCGTTGACGGGAGTGAAACTATGCCACCAGAGGAGAATTCTAACAGCACCTTGCGCAAAAGAAGAATCAAAGCAGGCAAAGCAATGTTTGCCTTGAAAACCACAATCGAAAAAGAGATGCTATAGCATATTTGGGATGACAAGACACCAAAAGAAGCATGGGACACGTTCGTGCTGCTGTTCTCAATGAAGAACGATACAAGGCTATAACTTCTCAATGACATGACGATTGCTCAGTACTTCCCAAGGTCAAGTCAGACTGCTGGAAGATTACTGAACTAGACCCAAAGTCCGCCATTGGAGAATCTCGAATGAAGAGAATCATTATCCACGGATTGCGACTAGAATATAGAAGCTTTGTTATTGTTGTACAAGGATGACCTGCTCAACCATCACTTGTAGAGTTCAAACATTTGTCAACCAACCAAGAAGTCATGGCTAAACAAATAGGAGGCATCACATTTAAGGAAGAAGAAACACTATACACAAGTAAAAGTTGGAGCAACAAGAAGTCGTTACCAAACGTGATACAAAAATAGTGACAAAAGAAGAAGCCATCAAGGAACTGTACAACCTGAGAGAGCTCAAAAGAATGATAACAAGAGTTCTCAAGGAAAGAGATTTGAAGGTAAGTGCTACAGCTGCATGAAGAAGGGTCACACGTCCAGCGATTGTTGGTCCAAGAAAAAATTTGTCGAAAGCAATGTGGCAACCAACAATATAGAGATTGAGAAGGAATGGGATGCAGAGGCAATATATGTCATAGAAGAAAACGAGCTAGCGTTCATGGCAATTATGAGAGAACATATTGATTATGAGGACGACTGGAACATTGATTCAGGATACTTAAACCACATGATTGACGATCAGAGTGGTGCAATGGAAGAGGGGTGACCCTCAAAGAATGAAGTATTACAAGACTTAGACAACATTGAAGAAATTTTTCCATACAAGATGGGGGGAACTGATGGTGTTGTTATAACACATGCGGAAGCAATTTGGATCTTAGGCACTCTAATTACATCAATTATAGTAAATTAACTAGCATGTTCTTAAGCATTAAAACTCAAGGAATTTGAGTACTAACCTTTTGTAGTTCAAATTCCTTTTTCATCACGAACCGGTTTCGAACTACCACTAGTGTCTTCCCTACTATTCTTCGATTTTAGAATAGGATTGTGGAATCTGGTGAGTGACTAAACTTGGAAGGAATTTAGTATATGTGAAGAGAGTTTGTGAGGGTTTTTCTCAAGGTTTTTCCAAGAAGGTTTTTCTAAGAAGACATTACATGTACTCTATTTAAATATCTCTAATTCTCTCTTTTTGTTTAATTCGTAAATAAAACAAAAATGCGGTTAAATATATTATATATATTTAGTGCATATTCCCTCATTTGAATTCGAACACTTCGAACTCACTCGTCACACTGTTCTATGGTTTAGTTCGATATGAGCTAGCATTAAAACCTAATGGACCTACAGATCATGGGCTCCAACGATGCGAGATTAACCGACTAAATTCATTAACCTTGTTAACCAACATTCGTTAACTACTAGAACACTCCACTATAGCCTAGCAGTTGCACTCCCCTCACTATAGATATATTTTTGTCCATTTGATATAACCATGATTAGTAAGTCGATCCTTCACGGGTTGTTCGTAACTAAGTTGGGTCAATTTACTATTTTACCCCTAAAGTTACTTCTTGTTCCTTAAATTCCACTAATTCTCTAATGAACAATTGGTTCGTGGTCCAACCACCAAACTGAATCCCTCTCGAGCCAATGAGAGGGTGGGGCCCTTTGTTCAAGACCTAAAGTTAGTACTTAAGGGAACAACCTCTCTACTATCCCTAAAAGCGGGCAGGAGTGGATTCCATCTTACACCCTATGTCCCCAACTATTCAACCAGTTTTACCCCTGCAATGGGAGGCTTATTGAGTCGGCGAACTCGAGCCACTCTCACCCATGAAAATCTAAGGTTAATTTCGAATCTATCGCATTAACCACTCAAACACATCAACATTTGTTAGAAACAACTATGTTTAATTTCATAAATTATGTAAAAGTCAAATGGTCAATTTGACTTATTCTTTGTGGAGATTAAAGGGGATCGGGAATAAATCCCGTCCACAAACATCTCGAATAAATCTCGTCCACAAACATCTTTTGTCGGGAGACTATAAATACCCACAATATGTTATGTAAAATTCAGATTCGTGGATGAATGTAATTCAGATCTCAAATTGAGACGTTTCCCTTAGAAATCCGAGCATCATATTTTCCATTTCTAAGTTTCAAGCAATTCTTGTGGTAGAATTGCATCCGAGCCATTCAATCAAGCCTTGATCAAGTTAGATTGTGGAGTGACTCAATTTAGAACAAGGCTTCCAAATCTTGCTTCTAGATCTTCGATCGCAAGAGGTAATCTAATTCTAGCCTTATCTCTTGGTTGATCCAAATTTCATATAAGGAGGTGTTAATTATTTTTGATTCAAGGGTTCTTGCTTCAACAAAAGTTTGGATCGTTGGGCTGAGGATTAGGGTTGCCTTATCAGTTTGGTATCAGAGCGTAGGTTGCATCTTTGTGGCCGACTCTAGAATTGATTTTATCTTTAATTTTCGCTATTGTTTATCGTCTCTTTAAATCTGTCATTTATTTTCTTACTGTCATTTTCAACGTTCTTCATTATCTTTCTACTTTGTTTTTTGTGTCCTGTTAAAGATCATATTTAGATCTTGAAAGAAAAAAGAAAAAAAAAATCTTTATCATATTGTTCTTAATATATTATTATCATTAGACCATTTGCGCGTTTATTTGAAGATCAAATAAATTTCTATTCTCATTTTTTCCTAAAGCATATAAATCTGGAATTGTTGTGTCCGATCTTCACGATCATTCTCTTTGGAATTCATTTTTTTTTCAGTGTGCAATTATATCCAAAAATATCTTTGTCCCTTATTTATTTGTTCATTTCTTGTTTTATTTTGTTGTTACTACATAATTACCTTGTCTTGATTGTCTTGAATAGCTCGCTACTATCATAATTGTTTCATCCATATTATCTACCTTGATAAGAAATTAGCCACTTTCCCAAATAGCCTACCTCTGTGTGTTAAACACGAGTGTTCCTGAGTGTAAAATCAGTGAGTTGAGTGTGTGAGGTCCTAAGCATATAAAACTATTGTTTGTACAATCATGAACCAAGACAAGAAAAATGGAGGGGAGATCAATGATCTAGTTGAAGAAGTCCAGAAGAATGAGAAGAAACTAGAAGATGGTATTCATTTGGCACTTATTACAAGAAGACTTCTTAAAACTCAAGTTATGGAAAATGATGTTGATGATCAAAGAGACAGCCTATTTCACACACAGTGTTTAGTCAAGGGGATTGCTTGTAGTCTTATCATTGATAATGGAAGTTGCACCAATGCAGTAAGTACTATGTTGATCAAAAGGTTGCAAATTTCAACTCAAGATCATCCTAAACCTTACAAGCTCCAATGGCTCAATAATAGTGGAACAAGTGTTGTCAATGCATGCTGGAGACATATTGCTTGGCCGACCATGGCAATTTGACAGGAGGGTTATGTATGATGGCTATTTGAATACGTATTCTTTTGTAAAAGATGGTAGAAAAACCATTCTTGTACCTTTGAGTTCTGCAAATGTATTTGCTGATCAATTAAAGTTGGAGGAAAGAAATAAAAAGTTTGAGAAAAAGAGTTAAAAGAAAAACAAGAGTTGAGTGAAAAAATAGAGAAAAATCAAAGAGAAAAAAAAGAAGAATGAAAAAGAGATGAAATTGAAGAAAAAAAGGAAGAGAGAGAGTTATTTGGCTACAGTTGTAGAGGTGAGAAGGCTTTCACAAAAATTGATCTTTGTACTGATGTACAATGGAGGATATTTGGTCTCTAACTATAACAACTTGACTTTGCCAGTGTTTTACAATCTCTTTTACATGAATTTAAAGACATGTTTCAAGATAAAGAAATATCTCCCATTAGAGGTACTGAACATAAAATAGACTTCATTCTAAGGACTGTCATTCCTTATAAGCCAGCTTATAGAGTCAATCCAATCGAGACAAAAGAAATTCAAAAGCAAGTGGAGGAGCTCATGGAGAAAGACTATGTACGAGAAAGTTTGAGTCCATGTTCTATACGAGACTTATTGGTGCCAAAGAAAGATGAAACTTGACGCATATGCATAGATAATAGAGTCATCAACAAAATCACGGTAAAGTATCGACATCCTATTCCTAGGCTAGAAGATATGCTTGATTTATTGCATGATTCGTGTCTAATTATAAAGATTATTTTGAAATCTGGATATCATCAAATTAGAATGCATGTAGAAGATGAATGGAAAACAACTTTCAATATTAAGTTTGGATTGTATGAATGGCTTGTTATGTCTTTTAGGTTAACTAATGCTCCTACTACACCTATGCGCTTAATATATAATATTTTGAGAAAATATATGAGAAAACATGTTGTTGTTTATATTGATGATATTATAATTTATTTGAAGATTTTGTTTAAGCATGTAGAGCATGTTAAATTAGTTTTGATTACAGATAGAAAAGAGAAATGTAATTTTAGTAATGGTAGTTTTTGCATGGAAAAAGTTCACTCTATTGGCTTCATAGTTGGTAAAAGTAGAGTAGCTTTGGATAAAGACAAAGTTAAATTAATTATGGATTTGCCAACACCAAAAAATGCACGTAAATTTCGGAGTTCTCATGAGTTAGCTAATGTCTAGAAGAGATTTATAAATGATTTTAGAACCATAAATTAACTATTGAATGACTTAGTGAAAAAGAATGTTGTTTTTAAATGGGGAGGAATGCAAGAGAATGCATTCAATTTGCTTAGGAACAAATTAAGCAATGCATCATTATTTGTTTTGCCTGACTTTTATAAAACTTTTGAAATTGGATGTGATGCATGTGGTTTGGTCATAATAAGTGTTGTTTTAATTCAAGATGAAAAGTCGTTAGTGTATTTTAGTGAAAAACTAAATGGGGCAACATTGAAATACCCTACCTATGATAAAGAATTGTTTGTAGTTCATATATTGCATGTGCTGCAACACTATTTATGGTCTAGAGAATTTGTGATCCACTTTGATCATGAAAACTTAAAGTATGTGAAGGGTCAAAGCAAACTGAATCGTAGACATGCAAAATGAGTGGAATTTATTGAAACATTTTCGTATGTCATCAAGTATAAGCAAGGTAAGGATAATATAGTAGCTCATGTGTTATCTAAAAAGTATGATCTCTTTAGTTCTCTTACTGCAAAAATTCTTGGAGTTAAGCATATTATTGAATTATATAGAGATGACCAAGACTTCAGAACTATTTATGCATCTTGTCTTGCAAAAAAAAGTGGTGGATGATTATTATGTGTTTCATAATTTTTTAATTACTAAGAGTATGCTTTGTATTCCTAAATGCTCTATAAAAGATTTGTTTTTGAGAGAAGCATATGGTGGTTCCTTAATGGGACTTCTTAGGATTAATAAAGTTTATAAGATGTTGCATAAACACTTTTGTTGACCGAAGATGAAACATGTGGCAGATAGATTTATGGATGATGCAAAACATGCTTCTGACTTATTCTTTAAGAAAATAGTTTATGGATTTAATACACTTCATTTACTTCCTATTCCTACTAATTTCATTCTAATATTTTTGTGAGTGAAGCATTTACATTTGATCAAAACATTTCAATTTCCTTCTAATATTTTTGTGAGTGAAGCATGAAGGAGGGAACAAAAAGAAGGTGAGTATGATAAGAATCACGGTGTTCCAAATGAACCTATTGCCAAGACGATTCAAAAAAATATGTGAATTCAAACCTATGCGCGGATAACTCAATTAATTTCAAGTCTATCGCATTAGCCACTCAAGCACATCAACATTTGTTTGAAAAAACTATGTATAATTTCATAAATTATGTAAAAGTCAAATGGTTAAATTGACTTATTTTTTGTGGAGATTAAAGGAGATGAGAATAAATCTCGTCCACAAACATCTTGAATAAATCCCGTTCACAAACATCTTTTGTCGGGAGACTATAAATACCCACAATATGTTATGTAAAATTCAGATTCGTGGATGGATGTAATTCAAATCTCAAATTGAGACGTTTCCCTTAGAAATTCGAGCATCATATTTGTCATTTCAAAGTTTCAAACAATTCTTATGGTAGAATTGCACACGAGAATCAAGCCTTGATCAAGTTAGATTGTGGAGTGACTCAATTTAGAACAAGGTTTCCAAATCTTACTTCTAGATCTTCAATCGTAAGAGATAATCTAATTCTAGCCTTATCTCTTGGTTGATCCAAATTTCGTATAAGAAGGTGTTAATTACTTTTGATTCAAGGGTTCTTGCTTCAACAAAAGTTTGGATCGTTGGGCTGAGGATTAGGGTTTCCTTATCACCATCTGGTTGATGTACAAGTACTCATACTGAATTAAAGTACATTGACTTCATTTCAAGATTCATGGTTTTGATCCACTAATCTCTATCTTCATCATTCATTGTCATCCTCAGGTATAATGACTTGTGTTTCTGCCAATCCCAAGTAACGATTGGGTTGAGTTATAACTCTCCCTCTACGTCGATACATTCTCAACTCTTGAGAAGGATGTGATTGACCAGAAGTGTCAACTCCATCAACAACTCTTATTGAAGGACTAGCCTGATCAACAACTCTTGTTGTTTTATCAGTAGCTTCTTTAGAAATCTCACTTAATACTAGTTTGCTTCGAGGTTGATGATTTCTTATGTGATCTTCCTCTAAGAATGTAACGGTTGTTGATACAATCATTTTGTTTGAGGGTCATAAAACAAACCACATTTCGTCTCTTTGGGGTATCTTACGAATATGCATAATTTTGAACGATGTTTTAATTTCTTAGGGGGTTTTGCAACAACACATGTGCTGGGCATCCCCAAATCTTGAAGTGACGTAAACTACCTTTACGCCCTCTTCATAACTCATAAGGTGTTTTTGAAACACTCTTAGAAGGAACCATGTTCAAAATGTATGCAACAGTCTCCACTGCATATCCGCAAAACGAATCAGGTAATTGAGTGAAACTCAACATAGACCGAACCATGTCTAACAGAGTTCTATTTCTCCTTTCTAACACATCATTCTGTTGAGGTATACCAGGGGTTGAGAGTTGAGACGTTATTTTATGTTCTATCATATAGTCTTGGAATCTTAAGTCCATATACTCTCCACCTCGATCTGATCGAAGTGTTTTAATAATTTTTCCTAATAGATTCTCAACCTCAGTCTTATACTCTCTGAACTTTTCAAGAGCTTCGGACTTATGATGCATTAGGTAAAGATAGTCATACCTTGAATAATCATCAATAAAACTGATGAAATATTCATACCCTCCTAGTGCTTTGACATTCATTAGACCATAGAGATCTGTATGCACGAGTTCTAAGGTTTCTTTGGCTCTATAACCTTTTTCGAAAAAAGGTCGTTTAGTCATTTTACCATCAAGCTAGGACTCACATAGAGGTAACGAGTTGTCTTCTAACTCATTTAGAAGTCCTCTTTTAATCAATCTCCCAATCCTATTGAGATTAATGTGGCCTAGTCTTAAGTGACAAAGATAGGTATTAGGAAAAATCTTTTGTCGTTTATTTTGAGTTTCAGCAATTTTAAACATCTTAGTATTTAAAATAGTTTTTGTTTCGCTCAGTTTTAACATATATAAGTTGTTTTCTAGTTTTGCCGAACAAATATGAATACCTCTTTTGAAAATGAACACTTCATTGATTTCAAAAGATACATTATACAATTGTTCTAATAAACAAGGGATAGATATTAGATTTCTTTTCATTTTAGGAACAAAAAATACATTATCTAATATAATGAATCTATCTCCGAAAAATTATTGGGAATTATGCCTTAAAACCTTATAATGAGTTATTTAGTTTTTATAACAATAGTTTATTTTATTTTATTTGTAATTTAATTGTTATGTATTATATGAAAATCCAAGGTTATTGATATAATCTTGAACAGTATGTGGTTGACATACAAGAAGATCTGTGTTTAAGTAATAACCTAAAGAGTCTATAGTATATGAATAAGGTTGGGTGCCTTATCGTAGTAATACTATTGATACGGCCCACTTTGTAATCGTTACAAATGATTTGATCCAAATCATTCATGTCGAGACATGTAAGTGGGGGTATCCTATACAATGAGTTTGTATGAGGCTGGACCAAGAAATATTTAATCTCTCTTTATAAATCCGTTAATTGAGAAGATTAATATTTCACATGACGATTATATGCGACTTGATCTTAATCTTGAGTGAGTTATGAACTTCTGCCTGTGAGGGCTTGTCCTTTAATTTAGGGTGAGAATGACTCTTTTAGCCGATTCAATATGCCTACTATTTTGGGGACTTGACCAAATAGGGAGTTGGGAACATAATACCATGAGATGGAATTCACTCATTTCCATATAAGGAAAGTAGATGAGTTGTTCTCTTAAGTATTGATTTCGGGACTTGAACAATGGGGCCCACCCTCTCATTGGCCCGAGAGGGACTTGGTTTATGATTGGATCATAGACAAATTGTTCATTAGAGAATCAGTGGTACTTAAGGTGAAAGATGTAATTACATGGATAAAACATACTTTTGACCCAGCTGTAATTATGAACAACTCGTGAAAGATCGACTTGCTTGTAATGATTATATCTATGGACATAACTTGTCTACGGTGCATAAGAATGCAACGCTAGGTCTATAGTGCAGTGACCTATAGTTAATGAATGAAAATTGATTAATTAAAGAGTTTAATTAATTAATTTTGTATCATTGGAGCTTATAATCTGTAGGTCCATAAAGTCCCCTTGCTAGCTCATAGTAAGCTAAAAATTTCAATTCATTTGAAAGAAAATTTGAAGGGTTCAAATCGATATTTAATATATTAGATATATTAAATATAAAGGAGAAAATAAATTTAATTTTAAATGTCAAATTAATATTTAATAAATAGAAAAAATATATTTAAATTGAAGTGTTTAAATTAATATTTAATATACTATATATGTTAAATAGAAATGGAGAAAAACATATTAATTTGAAGGGTTGAAATTAATATTTAATATATTAGATATATTAAAAAGGAAAAATATATTTATTGTATTTGATACCATTAAATATTAAACCAATTAATGTATCTTTGATACATTAAATAAAAATATATTTGAAATTTGAATGAGATTCAAATTAATTAAATATATATTAGGATATCTTATAACATCTAAATATAATTTATATAATGTATAATATCTTAATATATTACCTATACAAATATATTATTTGGCAAATATTCTCTGAGAGTCCTTATAAATAAGATCCTCGAATTGAGCCAAAGACACATTAATCTCTCCCACTCTCTTTGGAGAATGAAATTACATCTCAAGAGAATTCTCGAAACTCTTTCTCCAATCCCTTTGGGATTTTCTTTCAACAGGCTCCCACAAGCCTTGACTTTATGTTCGAGTCATAGTAAGGAAGATCTTGTGGAATGTTGAAGAACTTCTATATGGTTGGAATATTCCGAGGAGTCTTGCAAGCTAGGGTTTCGACAAAGGTAGAATTCTTACTCTTCTATTTATTGCTTTGTTTTAATTCTTAATAAAAATCAAAACGGTTCCCGATGCTTCCGCTACTTGGATGAAGAGTTCATTCCCTTCAATTGGTATCAGAGCCTATTGATTTTTATTTTGAATTAAAAGTAGTAGGGTGGGTATTTGATTTCAAAACATATGTGATATGTGTAATATTCTTTTGTAAAATTGATTGTTTTTGGCATATCGATGTGGTATTAGATTTACCGATTTGTTAGATAAATGTATACAGTTAAGTTTATTCTAAATTGAAAAGAGACGATGGCGACGATGACGACTTTTATCAATTCACTGTACAACCTTAATTTTATTACATTTGGAATTGTTCCTTAGTAAAAGATTTACGTTTAGAATTTTTTTAAAGGAAGATATATATTAAATTTGGAATGGTTTCAAGATCTCTAAGAGTAATTATTATTACATTTGTAATGGTTCCAAAAGGAAAAAGATTAAAGTTTAATTTTAATTTGGAATTGTTCCAAAAGAAAAGAATTTATTGCATGATATTAAATTAAAGACTGATGTATGAATTGGACTTAAATTATTGTAATTTAATCCAATTTTAATTTTTAGGATAGGCCAAATATGTCGGTCAATTTTGCTTTATTTTTTTTTAAATTTAATTATTCATATGATGCGATTTTAAATTAATTAATTGAATGTATAAAATATGTCATTTAAGTTAAAATCCCACCATAGGTTAAGCATAATCATGCATTTGATTTATTTTTTAATATAAATTTTATATTTAGAAAAATTTGATTAGGTTGCTTTCGAAAAGAATTAAGATGATTTCCTAATAAACACGTATTTTCCGTATAATTGTTATACTTGGAAATAAATTGGAAAATTAAATTAGGATATTTATTTCTTAAATTAAATGCAGGATATTTACCTAATAGGATGAGGCCATGTTCTAATATAATTAGAATTTTTTTAGTAACCTATTAAATTTGATTTTAAAGAGTTTAAAATGTTAGAATTTTAGGATTACTCCATAAGTGAATTAGTTTTTAATAGGATTAAAAACGGTTTAATTCACATATGTTCATTGATCTAGTAGTTAATAGTTAATTAAAGATTAATGAATTTTTAAGTAAAAATTGACTATAAGGGAACTCTGTCCAAGGAAGGTTTTGGCTAGGCTGAGGTATTTAAGCTGACAGAAATGAAACATGTGGGAACTGACGGGGAGTTGAATTAGTCAAATTTTATTTAATTTCACGTTAAAAACAATCCAACCAACATAAAGGTTATGAAAGGGTAGATTGGAAATTTACATAAATGAGATTAGCCTAATTTGTGAGTAATAGAAAACCTTATTTCAAAATACTTAGGGGGAGAAGGACGTTTGTCAAGATATCAAGATATTAAGGACACATGTCTGGATATCCTACATACTCTATTATTGATTCATACCATGAGATTCATGCGGTGCCTCGTGGCGGCTTTTGGACCGTCCCCCTACGGAAGGTGTTTGCATGAGTCAATATCTAGGTGAATCTTGAGAAAGTATTTATAGTAAATGGGAGAAGGAAATGTGTCAACATATCCTATGGTATCCATCATTGGTTCATAACGTGAGATCCATGCGGGGCCTCGTGACGGCTTTTGAACCTTCCCCCTACGGAAGGTGTTTGCATGGGTCAATATCAGGGTGAACTCTGGAAAAGGATAAGATAGTAATTTTATTTCCAATACTTGACCTACCCTACGTCGACACTTGTTGGGATATTACAAGATCTAAAATGATGGATAACATTTACGAAGAGATCATTAAGGTTGTTAATGATGTTCTTGAACGAACTAATGATAACTAAATATTATAAGAATAAGAGTTATTCTGGTATAATGTTTGGTTAAGATTGTCTTAGTTTAGTGAAGGAACACTTGACCTACCTACGACGACACTTGTTCTAAATCACTAAAGTACCATAGCATTAGAAATGGTTTATAGGGTTCACTGGCTGAAATTGAATGGATAGTTGATTGTTTGTAATTAAATAATATTTTATATATTTCAAATATTATGTTTAAATTCTCTAGATGATTTAATTTTGATTACTATAAGTCCGATTGAGAAAATTTTAATACTTGGAAAAATAATATTAGAACTATATGATGGTAATATATAATTTTTTTTTTTGTTGCCTTTATTGAGAAATGTTCTCGAGACCTATTGTCAATGTGAATCGAATTATTCGAAGAGCATACGATCGGTGAATCAAAGGTGATGAGAAAGCTTTGTTCATGTCTTCTAGTTGACTAGAGCTATAATAGGAAATAGTTTATAATTAGGGAGGACAGTCATAGTGAGAGAAATTTTTTAAATTACTCTAGGTAAAGAAAAAGAAAGTAAATTTGATTTATTAGATTTTTGGTGGAGACGGAGTGATACCTATATGGTTGATATAAGATCTACTATAAGATTGGTTCTTGAAAAATACTTGTTGAGGTAGAATAGATTCTATCGATTAACACAGGAAATCAATCTCAGTGGGTGTAGTGGGAGACATTAAGATGTTAACACTTACTATGCTACGAAACATTGAGATATTCATGATTAGAGAATCTAAAAAGATAAATTGTTTTCTGGATGATACTTGTCTTTGGTAGTTCATTTGATTAATGTCAAATTGAATACAATGAAAAGACTAGTAAAAGTTAATTCTAACGTTGGAATTAATTACTTTACATGTCTATAGATCTGGCTTTTCATGCAAGATAATCATTGGGCTTTTATTGAAAAAGGCAGAAGACTAAAGAGCGTTTTGGGCTTATGCTTTCTAACCCAAATGGTCCGATGAATGTAAAAGTCAAAGAATATTGTTAATATTTTATCAATCTGATTGATGATTATTCAATATATATTTTTTTTTTTTGAAAAGTTCAAGAAAAATGAGACTAAAGTTAAATCCATTTTGGTAAATCTATCAAGGCATTATGATCCGATCATAATGAATAATACGAGAACATTGTGTACTAAATTTAGTTGATAGAAAGTGGAATTGATTTCCAAGTTTAAGCATAATACAATTTTGTAAAATTGTGATGTAAGAGGATAAAACAAGACTATATTAGATACAGTCACGTATTAAAAAAAAAAAAAAAAAGGAATTATAAGTCATTACCAAACTCTGGTTAGGATATGCAATAGGGATTGCAGGGTGAACATGAGTTTACAACACCCAAAGAGAAACAAAATAGTCTTAGAGTCAAGTGGATCGTGGTCATTAATTGGATAAGCCTCATCATAGTGGGAGAATTATGAGATGATTCAATCCTGCTAAAATTCAAATTGTCATGTTAGATGACCAATTTGAAGGCTTATTACCCAATAGTTACGAGGGCCGATTAAGAAGGATAAATAAGTCATAAAATCCAGAGATTTGTAGATGTTCTTGATGAGGTTAAACTCATAGGATATGAATGGATCTACAAAAGGAAAATTATGTATAAATAAGAAGATACATATCTTCAAAACACGACTCATGACAAAAAGTTGAACTTAAGGAGAGAAGGTAACTAGAAGTAGACTTCTCTCAGGTTGTCCTTTAGAGTCTATTATTATTCTGTAATTGATCTTTACACGAGATATGTTAAATGAATATTTAGAATTCTTTTGTGAAAAAAACTAAGGGAATGCATCTATCCATGCTATTATATGAATTTATTATTAAAGATCAAAAGCAAACCAAAAGGAGTAAAAGTTCATTTTTGAAAGGAATTTAACCTATAGATTTTTTTTATATTACTCATTATGATGATGTAATCTGTCCATTTAACATAAATAGACTACCTAACCAATTCCAAATAAATGATTTGAGATAATTCTGTATCTCCTAAAAATACAGATTTAAGGATAAAAGTTAATACTGACTCATGACTCATGTATATTATATTGACAAAATTGTTGTCAAATATTTGATGCAAGACTTCAAAGAATATATGAAGTCGGATGAATAGTATTATTAATAACCTCAAATGGTGAGAGTATGATTAATTATCTTTTATGAGTGGGAGACAATTAATGCGTATATAAGAATTAACGTTAAATATACAGTTAGTTAGATTATATTAGTTAAACTAATGGTATGACCGTTAAGTGACAAGAATCAGTGTCATAGATAATGAGAATTTTTTATTTTGTGTATAGGGTTAAAGATTTGATCTTTAAGTGATACACTAGTTACATAAATTTAGAGAAATTTATGTTAAAGATCAATTCTACCATAGATTGTGAAGTATGGTATACAAGCATAATATTTTTTGCTTTTAAAGCAACAAAATGACTTGTATGACTATAAGAATTTCTTAAACATATGAAAGGTATTTCAGATCTGATTTAGTTTGTCACTTTCATTGTGATGAAAGTGATACAAAGACTAATATTAAGGAAAGAAAGCATTGTGGTAGTGACCCAGATGACTTTTAATGATATTTATTTTGATTTATATAAAATAACTCTTTAGGCTAAAGTGTTTGAGGGTCATCTAGAATGTCTAGGATTACGAGATATGTCTCATCTTCTCTAGGACAAATGGGAGAACATGTTGGGTATAGAGTATGCCCTAGGACACGTCTCACCGCTATAAGTGGGAGATTGTTGGGATTTATGTCCTAAAGTCTTTAATTAATTATTTAGTTATTTTAATAATAATTTATATTATTTTATTTGTGATTTAATTGTTATCCATTATATGAAAATCTAAAGTTATTAATATAATCTTGAACCTATGTGGATAGACAAGAAGATAGTGTTCAAGTAATAACCTAAAAAGTCTATAGTATATGGATAAGGTTGGGTGGCTTATCCTGGTAACACTATTGATTCGACCCACTTTGTAATCGTTACAAATGATTTGATCCAAATCATTCATGTGGAGACATGTAAGTGGGGGTATCCTATACAATGAGTTTGTATGAGAATGAACCAAGAAATATTTAATCTCTTTATAAATCCGTTAATTGAGAAGATTAATATTTCACATGACGATTATATGCGACTTGATCTTAATCTTGAGTGAGTTATGAATACTGACTGTGAGAGCTTGTCCTTTAATTTACATGCTGAGAATGACTCTTCTACCATATTCAATATGCCTACTATTTTGGGACTTGACCAAATAGAGAGTTGGAAACATAATATCATGAGATTGAATTCATTCCTTTCCATATAAGGAAAGTAAATGTGTTATTTTAAGTACTGATTTCGGTACTTAACAATGGGCCCCACCCTCTTATTGGCGCGAGAGGGGGACTTGGTTTATGATTGGATCATAGACAAATTGTTCATTAGAGAATCAGTGGTACTTAAGGTGAAATATGTAATTACATGGGTAAAATAGACTTTTAACCCAGTTGTAATTATGAATAACTCGTGAAGGATCGACTTGCTTGTAATGATTATATCGATGGACATAACTTGTCCTACCGTGCATAAGAGTGCAACTCTAGGTCTATAGTGGAGGAACCTATAGTTAATGAATGAAAATTGATTAATTAAAGAGTTTAATTAATTAATTTTGTATCATTAGAGCTTATAATCGGTAAGTCCATAAAGTCCCCTTGGTAGCTCATAGTAATCCTAAAAGGTTAAATTTATTTGAAAGAAAATTTGGAGGGTTCACATCTTCAGTCGTGCTCGTCCTTTCTCGAAAGTATCTTTTTTCTGGGAACATGGTCAACCAGAAATTCTTATTTAATATATTAGATATATTAAATATTAAGGAGAAAATAAATTTAATTTAAAATGTCAAATTAATATTTAATAAATAGAGAAAATATATTTAAATTGAAGTGTTCAAATAAATATTTAATATATTAGATATCTTAAATGGAGAAAAACATATTAATTTGAAGGGTTTAAATTAATATTTAATATATTAGATATATTGGAAAAATATATTATTGTATTGGATACAATTAAATATTAAATCAATTAATGTATTTTGATATATTAAACAAAAATATATTTGAAATTGGAATGAAATTCAAATTAATTAAATATATGTTAGGATATCTTATGATATCTAAATATGATTTGTATAAGGTATAATATCCTAATATATTACATATGAAAATATATTATTTGGCAAATATTCTCCGAGAGTCCTTATAAATAGGACCCTCGGGTTGAGCTAAAGACACATCAATCTCTCCCACTAGAGAATGAAATTACATCTCCAGATAATTCTCTAAATTCTTTCTCCAATCCCTTCGGGATTTTCTTTCAAGAGGCTGCCACAAGCATTGACCTTGTGTTCGAGTATAGTAAGGAAGATCTTGTGAAATGTTGAAGAACTTGTGCATGGTTGAAATATTCCAGGGAGTTTTGCAACCTAGGGTTTCTACAAAGATAGAGTTCTTACTCTCTTATTTATTGTTTTGTTTTAATTCTTAATAAAAATCAAAACGGTTACCAATGCTTCCACGATGTGGATTGAAGAGTTCATTCCCTTCAATAAAATCAACTTTAAATTATATTTTTTGTTTTCATTTTAGGAACAAAAAGTACATAATCTAATATAATGAATCTATCTCCAAAAAACAACTTTAAATTTACTGCTGATCTTGCTAAGAAAACTTCTCTTGTTCCAACCCTAAGTGTTATTCTAACGATCGATCTTCGAAATATCGAATCACGGGTCGCCACGTGGACTTAAGAGAAAAAAAACTTTCAGTACTTCTTGTTATTTGAATAGGGGACTAAGAGTTAAAAGCGGCTTGATATACATTAAAAAAAAAAAAATACTACAAAACACATAACGAAAATCCGCAGAGTCACATTAAAAGGAAATGGTTACAAAATATCGAAGTTTTTCAAAAACGTCAAAATCATAACCAAAACGACATGGGGGAAGAGGACTCAATCTAAGGGCCTCCTTCTGTAGTTGCACGACTCCACACGTCATCGCCACCGACCCGGATATACTTTTCTCTTGAAAAATAGAAGCAACACAGAATGAGTACATATACACTACTCAGTAAGCAACTTGCTCCTAAGCTCTCGTCGAACTTAGCTCTATTCACGGGTTCATAAGTTTTGTGCTTGAATACTCACTAATCAGAGACCTAGTGGTGCCTGGCAACATTTGACTGTTCCTAAGATCCGTAACTACCTGTCACTGTGCCTCGCTAGGCCCGGTCAGTCACTACTTGTCGACTCAGATTAGTAAAACTATCTGTCAGTAAAAAGGCCATGGCTCGTCCCACTAAGCACCTCTAACGTGTTACCACAGTAATGTACTATGATTACCCTCAACCCCTTGTGAGTGACTACGAAAACGGTACACTATCACCTACGTGATTCACACTTGTGATAACTTGATAATAAATTGATAATAAATGATCCAGCTCATAAAGGGTAACAATGGGCTACCCAAGCCCCACACCCAATGCCTAACAAAGAATCATGGCAACAACACGTCACCATGTTAAATCACGTAATAACCATCTAGCTCAACATAAAAACATACCATTCGAAACTCCTATTAGAAATTTCACATTCCTGTCAACGAAACTATATAACCATAATGACAATCAAAGTATAACCACATACATTATCGAGGTACCAACTCCATGAACTAACTTTATCCATTCCTAAATACGGTACTACATTATTTGGCCACAAATTCCACACTGACTCCTACAAGCAATTACTTAAAAACTTGCTC
This sequence comes from Cucurbita maxima, assembly GCF_002738345.1. NCBI lineage: Eukaryota > Viridiplantae > Streptophyta > Magnoliopsida > Cucurbitales > Cucurbitaceae > Cucurbita > Cucurbita maxima. The sequence goes on from NW_019272018.1 coordinate 235,863, forward strand.
TAAATGGTTACTTACCTGATCGTAGACTTCCCAAAACTTTATCGAGTCTTCAAGTATCCCCTTGACTAAGTTAATTGAAATTTTTAGGTGGGTCGGGTCGGGTCGTGCCCCTCGATTTTCGGCCTATTCTTCCCACCTTCTTAATCTTCCTTTCCTCTCAACACCCCATGTCTTCTTCTTCACATGACTCATCGACTTCCCTCAACAATAACCGTCGACGTTCTCCCTTCCTCAACCATTCGGCCTCACCGTTGCTGACGAGTGCTTCAAGCTCCGTCGTTCGTCTCCTCTGCTTCACCTTCTCCTCTGTCTTCTTCTTCTTTCTTCTTTCTTCTTTCTTCTTTCTTTTTTCTTTCTTCTTTCTTTCTTCTTTCTTCTTTTCTCTTTTCATCTTCACTGTTTTTCTTTTCCCTTCTTTTTCTTTTTCTTTTTCTTTTTTAAAAAAAAACCCTAAAAGAGTAGTACAACGGCCCTTTCTCTCTCCTCACTTATTGCTAGTGGTAGACTCTAACAATCTTCCCCCCCTTAAAAACTTTCGTCCCTGAAAGTTTCTAATCCCAGAACAACACAGGGTACTTGGCCCTCATCTCACTCTCTAACTCCGAGGTTGCTTCCTCCACGCGATGGTTATTCCATACCACCTTGACAAGCGATATTTCCTTGTTTCTAAGCTTTTGTATTTTTGTGTCTACAATCCCGACGGGCTCTCCTCGTCACTTAAGTCCTCCCTCAAAGGAAGATTTGCATACTCAATCACATGAGAAGGATCTGGGGTGTACTTATGCAACATAGACACGTGGAACACCTTGTGAACAACTGCCAGAGCAGGAGGCAAGGCTAGTCGGTACGCCACTAAGACCAACTCTCTCATGGACGTCGAAAGGACCGATAAATCTTGGGCTCTGTTTGCCCTTCTTTTCGAATCTCATCAGCCCTTTCATGGGTGCTACTTTTAGGAAGACGTGATTGCCAACGGTAAATTCTAGAGCCTTGCGACGCGTGTTTGCATAACTCTTTTGTCGACTCTGTGCAGTCTGAATTCGTACTCTAATCTTTTGTATTGCTTCATTCGTTTGTTGGACTAACTTTGGCCCTAACCGTTGTCGTTTTCCCACTTCTTCCTAGAAAGTTGGAGATCGACACCTTCGCCCGTACAGGGCCTCAAAAGGTGTCATTTATATGGTCGCCTGGTAACTATTATTATATGCAAATTCTTTAAGGTGTAGGTATTCGTCCCAACCACAAGCGAAGTCAATCACGCATGCTTGTAACATGTCTTCAAGGACCTGATTTAGCCTCTTGGTTTGACAGTCAGTTTGGGGGTGGAACGATGTACTAAATTTGAGTTGGGTCCCCATTGCTTTTTGCAAACTTTTCCAAAAGTGAGAGGTAAAACGTGAATCTCTATCTGACACAATAGAGGCAGGAATCCCATGCAATCTGACAATTTGTTCCAAATATAACTTCGCCTATTTATCCCTTGTGTAAGTAGCCTTACCGGGGATGAAGTGGGCGGATTTCGTTAGTCTATCAATAACCACCCAAATAATCGTGTATCCCTTCGAGGTCTTGGGTAATCCGATTACGAAGTCCATAGCTATATCCTCCCACTTCCACTGTGGGATGTCTAAGGGTTGTAGTAAGCCTGAGGGTCTCTGTCTAGGGGCCTTCACCTATTGACAAGTGGGACACCTACTAACTTTGAGGACAACATCCCGCTTCATCCCTGGCCACCAATAATACTTCTTCAGGTCACAATACATCTTGGTACTACCAGGGTGTACTGAATACAGAGATTCATGTGCTTCAGTCAGGAGGTCTTCTTTGATCCGTTCATCTGCGGGGACATATAGTCGCCCCTGCCATAGTAATCCTCCTTCGGAAGACATGGTAAATCCTTCCTCCCTATCTGCCTCATCCTGTTGGCAAATCAAGTACAAGTACAAGCGAGGGTCGTTGCTCTGAGCATTTATGATTCGCTGCCTCAGATCTGGCTGGACCCTAAGTTGACTCAATCGTTCTATTGTGCCTCTTGTCACTACTTCTATTCCAGCTTTCATTATATCCTCCTGCAACGTATACTCCCTTGTAATTAACGCCAAAGAGTGAGCAGTCTTCCTACTCAGAGGGTCAGCTACGACGTTAGCTTTACCTGGGTGATACATTATTTCAAGGTTATAGTCCTTGACTAACTCCAACTAGCGCCTTTGTCTCATGTTGAGTTCCTTTTGAGTGAATAAGTATTTTAGGCTCTTGTGATAGGTGAAAATCTATATACGCTCGCCGTAAAGGTAGTGTAGCCATATCTTCAAAGCAAATACTACGGCAGCTAACTCTAGGTCATGCGTCGAGTAGTTTCTCTCGTAATTCTTTAACTGTCTCGAAGCATAGGTTATGACTTTGCCATTTTGCATCAGGACACAACCTAGACCTTTCTCTGACGCATCGCTATAGACCACAAAATTGCCTGAGCTATCTGGTACTACAAGTATCGGCGCTGTAACTAGTCGATGCTTGAGTTCCTTGAAATTTTGCTCACATGCACTATCCCACGAGAACGTCTTTCCTTTCCTCGTTAGTTGTGTAAGACTGGCACTATTTTGGAGAAATCCTAAATAAATCTTCTATAGTATCTAGGTAAACCTAATAAGCTCCTCACTTCGGTTGCTGAGGTTGGTCGGGGCTAATCTATAATTTCCTCAACTTTGGTTGGATCCCTTGATATGCCCTTTCTGGACACAACATGCCCCAAGAAGGTCACTTCTTGTAACCAGAATTCACACTTGGAAAACTTGACATAAAGTCGATGTTCCCTTAGCCTTGACAGTACTTGACAGAAATGTGCTTCATGCTCGCCGTCGGTCTTGGAGTATATTAATATGTCATCAATGAGTACTACGACAAACATATCCAGGAAGTGTTGACTTCTGGTAATTGAGAAGAAAAACATCGACTGAGTAAAAAACGACCGAAGAAAAACTTCTTCGAAGAAGAAACTAATGGAAAACAAAAGGGAGAGAGAATATTTGTGCTAAAGACCGGATGGTTATTTCTCATTCAGTTAAGTTGAATATTTAAATAACAAATTTAATCTTAAAAATGGAAAGTAGTGAACAACTTAATTAAAGGGATTCCACTCGACGTGGACTTCTCACTCATCTAATTGTGTGGGTTTAACAAAAAAGATAGTTACCTAAAAACTAGGAATGAATTTCAACCTAGGATTTACCTAACGGAAGTCTTTAAACACCCTATTCATAAGATTCATGAACGTTGTTGGGGCGTTCGTCAAGCTAAAAGACATCACAGTGAACTCATAATGACCCTATCGACTCTTGAAAGTTGTCATGGAGATGTCGCCTTCTTTGATCCTCAAATGGTGGTACCCTAATCGCAGGTCGATCTTCGAAAATACTAATGCACCTTTTAGTTGGTCAAACAAATCATCAATGGGAGGCAATGGGTATTTATTTTTTTATTGTTACTTTATTCAATGCTCTGTAATCAATGCACAATCTCAGGGTTCCGTCTTTCTTCTTGACAAACAGTATCGGGCCCCCATGGCGACACACTTGGTCTGATAAAACCTCGATCCAATAGATCTTTCAACTGCTCTTTAAGTTCTTTCAACTCGGCAGGAGCCATCCTATACGGTGCTTTGGATATTGGGGTGGTACCTGGCTTCAACTCAATTGTAAAGTCTCTGTCCTTGACTGGAGGTAACCTTGGCAGCTCTTCTGGAAACACATCCTCGAACTCCCGTACGACAGGCACATTCATCACACTGCTAGTACCTCACCACATGTCTGATACGCTCGCTAACTAGACCCAAGCTCCTCAACCAACTAACTTTCTTGCTTTCAGAGTAGAGATAATCCTTGGGGTGTTTTAAGAATCCACCCCCTTAAACTTAAAGCTCTGTCCTTTAGGTGGCCTAAAGATTACTTCTCTAGCCCTGCAATCGATAATTGCGTGGTTCTCGGCCAGCCAGTCCATACCAAGGATCACGTCGAAATCACTCATGTCAAGAACAATTTACACTACCTTTAAAGATCGCCCTGCTATTACTATTTGACTTGCTTGCACTCTCTCATCAGTTACTAAAATTTTCCCTGACGGTGTAGACACCGATAATTGGTATCTTAAGGGATCTAGTCCTAACTGTGCGTACCTTACCTTACTAGATATGAACGAGTGAGTGGACCCAGAGTCAAACAATACAAAAGCATGAAAGCCAAGTACTTGTAAGGTACCTATCACCACGGTGTCCATGTTATTTTCTCCTTTCCCGGTTGTTGCCGTAGCAGTACCACGGTTTCGCACCATGCCCCCTCTGCCTCCTTGGCCTGACCCTAATGCTCTATTCTCCTCTCGATGCCTCCTATGAGGGAAATCAACTTTCTTATGGCCACTTTTACCGCAATGAAAACATGCATCAGAACATGCCTTGCACTCCCCCTGTATGTCTAGTGCCACAAATTGGGCAAGTGGGCCTCCCAAGTCTAGGGGCCTCAATTCTAATGTTTAGTGCCACAAATTGGGCAAGTGGGCCTCCCAAGTCTAGGGGCCTCAATTCTAACGCCCTGCTGCCTCTCTGCTTGAGGTGGCCTATGTGATCTCCCCCTATTCTCAGGTCGTGACGCCCTGTTAGGATGCTCACTCCATTCTCGCTTACCCAGGAGATTTCACAAATTCTCAATCCTCTTGAGCATCTTTTGGAGTTGTACGTCCATCATGGTAGAAGCATTTAAGACAGCAGAATATGTAGTAGGTGCTACTGCCCCCACCGTTCCTTGGATTTTCTCTCGAAGATCTGCAATAAATCTTTGTATTCGTTTTTCCTCTGTATCAACCTGATCTGGTGCAAATCGGGACAATTAGGTCAGTTCCCTATCATACTTGATCGTCTTATTTGTTGTTTTTCGACAATCGGCAAGAATAATCGGCAACTGAAATTCTTTTCGGTGAGAGAAAATCGTTTGACGAGAAGTTGTTGGAAGAAAATAAAGATGCGAAAAATGACAGAGAGATAATTGCTGAAGACTTTTGCTTAAAATGAGGTGCTTGTATCTTATGAACAGATTTATCTATTTAAATATATAACTTATCCTAAAAATGGCTAGAGAGTGTCCAACTAAATATGTGCCACTTCATACAAAATTGTCATCTAAAACTTTGGTAATCCATTCGACGTGTTTGTCAAATTATCAAACGAATGTATTCAATCAACTAATGAAAACGTGTAAATCTAAATAAGGAAAATCTTAGGTTTTATGTAACATTATTTCCTTGCTTCAGGTTAAGGAAGGCGACCTCGTTCCTATACTAACTCACTAGTAGGTAGTACTTGCGGAAAAACGCCATCTTCATTTCATGCCAACACATTGGTTCTTCACCCTCGGCTCCACTCCTCAACATTCTTTGATCACCCTTCCACCAAAAGTGGGCCTCACCCCTGAGCACGTAAGAGGCACAATTCACTTTCTGATCCTCAGGAAAATTAATATGCCCGAATAGGGTCTCAATCGCTTCTACCCATGTTTCCGCTTCCATTAGATCACTTTCCTCTCCTTCTAAGGTCGGAGGGTCATGCTTTCAAAAATCTCTAATGAATTTCTATTCTCTTGTCATGTCAGCACTATCCCCCCTTAGTTGGCCTCAGTGGCTCGTATAAGCGCCTGGAGAGTCTCGTTAGAGACCAATACTAGATCCGAAGGTGGGGCTCTTATCTGCCTTTGTGTCTGTGCTGGCGGTGCTTGCACGCTCTCAGGTGCCTGATCCGGCGGTGCCTGTTCCGAGGCTGGATCTTGGGCAGGCTCAGACTCTTCTAGAGCCCTGGTGGGTCTCCTACCCCTCCTCCTCCTCCTAATCCTGGGTGCCATAGTATATACATTGTACAACAAGCAGGTTACTAGATGTCCAATTCAAACCTTAACCATAACGGTCTATGGATTCACGTCACATGAGGAAAAGTTAAACTACAATATGACTACAACTATTACTACCGCTTGTAACTTACTTCCCTGGGTTACCTGGTCGAGGAGGAACGTGGCTACGAGCCGAGCTGCAGAGGGCCCAATTGACACTCTAGTTAAGGAAGGTCTACAGGACCTAACAACCTGGGCTATGATACCAAAACTGTAACGTCCGATCTTTGAAACATCGAATCACGGGTCGCCACGTGGACTTGAGAGAAAAAAAAACTTTAAATAGTTCTTATTATTTGAACAAGAGACTAAAAGTTAAAAGTTGTCTTATATAAATTTAAAAAAAAAAAAAAACTATAAAACACATAACGAGAATCCGCGGAGTCATATTAAAAGGAAACGGTTACAAAATTTCACAGGTTTTCCAAAAACGTCAAAATCATAACCAAAACGACATGGGAGAAGAGGACTCAATCTAAGGGCCCCGTTCCGCAGCTGCACGACTCTAGACGTTCCATCGACCGACCCGGATCTACTTTTCTCCTGAAAAATAGAAGCAACACAAAATGAGTATATATACAATACTCAGTAAGCAACCTGCTCCTAAGCTCTCGTCAAACTTAGCCCTATTCATGGGATCCTAAGTTTTGTGCTCGAATACTCGCTATTCAGAGGCTTGTGGTGCCTAGCAACATCTGACTGTTTCTAAGATCAGTAATACCTACCACTGTGCCTCGCTAGGCTAGGTCAGTCACTACCTGTCTTACGCCGTTGTGGGCTCAGATCAGTAAAACTACCTGTCTTAGGAACAGTAACTACTTGTCACTATGCCGCTCGGTTGGATCAGTAAAAAGGCCATGACTCGTCCTACTAAGCACCTTGTACTATGATTACCCTCAACCCCTTTGGGTGACTACGTAAACGGTACATTGTCATCTACGTGATTCAAAACTTGTGATAACTAGCACATAATAAATGATCCAGCTCACAAAGGGTAACAATGGGCTACCCAAGTCCCACACCCAACGCCTAACAAAGAATCACAGCAACAACACTTCACCATGCTAAATCACGTAATAACCATCTAGTTCAACATAAAAACATACCATTCCAAACGCCTATCAGAAATTTCACATTCCTGCCAATGAAACTATATAACCATAACGACAATCAAAGTATAGCCACACATATTATAGAGGTACCACCACCATGAACTAACTTTATCCATTCCTAAATACGTTACTACATTATTTGGCCTCAAAATCCACACCGACTCCTACAAGAAATCACTTAAAAATTTGTTCTAGATGGTTACTTACCTGATCGTAGAATTCCTGAAACTTATCGAGTCTTCAAGTGTCCCCTTGACTAAGCTAATTGGAAATTTTTAGGTGGGTCGGGTCGGGTCATGCCCCTCAGTTTTCGACCTCTTCTTCTCACCTTCTTGATCTTTCTTTCCTCTCAGCACCCCATGTCTTCTTCTTCACAAAGGACTCGTGAACTTCCCTCAACAATAACCATCGGCGTTCTCCCTTCCTCAACCGTTCGGCCCCACCGTTGCTGACGAGTGCTTCAAGCTCCGTCGTTCATCTCCTCCGCTCTACCCTCTCCTCTGTCTTCTTCTTTCTTCCTTTTTTTTTTCTTTCTTCTTTTCTCTTTTCCTTTTCGCTGTCTTTTTTTTTTTCTTTCTTTTTCTTTTTCCTTTTTTTTTAAAGAAAAAAAACCCTAAAAGAGTATTATTGCTGGTCTTTCTCTCTCCTCACTTATTGCCAGCTGTACGACTCTTACAATTATCTCGTCTTTCGTAAGCATTCTTGCGGAAATAGTTTCCTAAAAAAAAGAACAAATATGATTAGTGACCCCTGAATTCAGTATTCAAGTTGAGTGATCATACTCTACTAAGCATATTTCTACAACTAATAAATCATATTTACCTTGTTGTGCCTTTTCGGCTTTCTTCTCTACAAGGTATTTTGGGCAGTGACCTTTCCCGTGCCCATTTTCATTGCAATGAAAACATTTTCCATTATCTACATTTTGAACCTTGCGTTTGCGCTCAGTAGGAATCTTATCTTTTCCCTTACCCATTTTGTCATATGCATCCCAAATTGTTCGGTTTGCATTTGAGCTAGGGTTTAGGGGACATTCGGTTAAAACAAACCTAAAATCATCATTTACAAGTATTGTGCTTAGGTTTGATTTCTTTGTTGTGTAATTGTCGCCATTTAATTTCTGAGTAGCAAGTAATTTTAGTATGAAGCTTGACATGCTGAGATTTAAAACAAATTCTATTAGTGAATTAACTTAATTCTTTTTAATCCAATCAAGTTTAGCAAATGTAATAATGTACCCAAAAATTATTAATTTGCAACTATACTTTCGTGAGTTAGAGCAACTACTATCGAGGGGCAGTCAATCTCTCCTTCACTAAACCAAGACATTCTTGACTTAAACACTAATCCCAGAATAACTCTTATTCCTATAGTGTTTTAGTCATTGCCATTGTAGAGGGAGTTGCATGAAACAGAACATAACGAAAAAGAAAACAGGGTAGAAATGGAAAGAATTATGGATTTTTTTTTTTGGCATTTAGGTGTGGTAGATTAATCAAACATTCTCATGGTATCAGAGCCCTTTCGGTTTAATAACCATGATCCTTCTTTTCAATGGCTTCGAAATCATCTACTGTTCTTCTCCACCATCACTGCTAGCTTTGACGCCGCAAGGGCAGTCTACATGGCTACCACATGCAGAGCCGATTGATTAGTCTTCGGCTCCACCCTTTTGACCTCCACATCACCTTTCGCCATACTCTGTACATACAACCTCACCTTCTCCAACACAATTGATTCTCCCTTCGCAAACATAACCTCTCTCATTTTCTTCCCAATCTTCCCTTCATCCTTCACAGAAACCCTAACCTAAACCTATCAACATTATGCAAAGATTTACCTTTGAAATCTGGGTGCCGCACTGGCTTCTTCGCCAACAAAGTCACCGCCCCCCTTCTAGCCAAAATTGGCTCCTTGGCCCACTGTGGCTACTCTTCCGGCTTCAACATTGTTTTTGTCCCTTGCTCTAGGTTTCCCCTTCTACTTCTTGGGTTGACATATTCTCACCAGAGCCAAGGCAGCATCGTCGGTAAGCGACGATCCCTCTTCATGGGTTAAACATATTCTCGCCGAAGCCAAGGCAGTATCGCCACTGAGCGACAATTCTCACCAGAGCCTATGCAGTTTTCGATAGCCAAGAAAGTGTTTCTCTACGCCTTCTCCGAACCAGGTTGTTGACATCTTCATGAAAAGTGTTTCTCAACCTCTCTTTGAATTTTTCAAATCCAAGCTTCACGTTCGTTCAAATCCGACGCTCAGCTTGCGGTGGGGATTTAAGGATATTTAATACTAAATTATAGTTTATCGTATATATCATATTTTGATATTTTATTATAAGACAAATATCTAGATATTTGCCTTCTAGGTATCTTTCCATTTATTACTTTTTCCATATTCTTGTAATTTATTTGATTATAAATAAGATAACTTTCACACCATTTAGGTGTGGTGGATTAAACAAACATTCTCACTAACTCTTAGTAATTCTTACTGACCCGCCATTTTCAGACCTCAGAGATCGGCCCCCAACAATGCTATCGAATGAATAAGCCAAAGTTGGGAATGAACCTAAGAAATCCTATCCATTTCTGGAGTTTGCGTTGTTTCGACTCCCATGTTATGACCCTCAGAATGGGTAGTTGCTCTAGGGCAACATGCAGGAGGACATGGGAATCTCACGGTGCAACCTAATGGTGGAGATCATAGGAGGTGTTGATATACTTCCTTCTCCCACTTACTATAAATACTTTCTCTATTCACCTTGTTATTGACTCATGCAAATACCTTCTGAATGGAGGCCACTTCCAGGGCGACACGAGGCCGAACATGAATCTCACGGTGTGAATTTTTCAGAGAGCGTAAAAGAAAACAATGTATCTCATATATCTTTTTCCTTCCACTAAGTATTTTAGACAGTTGGGTATACTCATTACTTAGATATATTCCAGCTAATTAAATATATTTTAGACAGTTCTTTGGCACTGTGAGCACTGAGGCGGATACTAGTCTTTGTTTTAGCTCTTGAAAGCTGGCCTCATAAGTATCGTCCCAAACAAAAGGTACACCTTTTTTTGTCAATTGGGTGAGAGGCGTGGCTATTCTAGCGAAGTCCTAGACAAACCTTCGATAGTAGCCTACCAATCCCAAGAAACTTCGTATCTCGGTGACCATTGTTGGGCGCTTCCATTTCGTGACCGCTTCTATCTTATTGGGATCTACGAAGATTCCGTCTTTAGACACTACGTGCCCTAGAAACGAAACCTGTCGTAGCCAAAATTCGCACTTGGAGAATTTAGCATACAACTTGTTCTCCCTTAGGATAGTTAAGGCTTTGCGAAGGTGTTCTTAGTGTTCTAGGTCCGTTTTCGAGTATATCAGGATATCATCTATGAACACGATCGCAAACGAGTCTAAGCACTCTTTAAATACTCAGTTCATTAATTCCATAAATACCGTTGGGGTATTGGTGAGACCAAAATACATCACCACAAACTTGTAGTGGCCATATCTGGTTACGAAAGGCTGTTTTCGGTACGTCTTCATTTTTAATCTTAATTTGATGATATCCTGATCGAAGATCTATTTTAGAAAACACTGCCGCCCCACGTAGTTGGTCAAATAGGTCCTCAATACGGGGTAACGGGTATTTGTTCTTTACCGTCCTCTTGTTTAATTCCCTATAATCAATGCATAAACGCATTGAGTCGTCTTTCTTTTTGACAAACAACACTGGTGCACCCCAAGGGGACATGCTAGGTCGAATGAAGCCCTTATCTAACAGGTCTTGCAGTTGTGATTTAAGTTCTTTTAGTTCTGCTAGTGCCATGCGGTACGGGGCCTTAGAGATGGGCCCCGTTCCTGGTTCCAGATCTATTCCAAAGTCTACCTCTCGTGATGGAGGAATTCCCGGGAGGTCCTCTGGGAAGACATCCATAAATTCGTTTACTATGGGTACTGTATCTATGGGTTTTTCTTTTCTTTTGTGTTTACTGCACAGGTTGGAAACACCCACCCCCCTTGTTGTATCAAGCGTCTCGCTTTCATCATCGATATTATTTTTGGGGTGGTACCTGTGGAGGTTCCTTTAAACTTAAAGGTAAGTCTGTTGGGAGGTGTGAATATCACCTCTTTCATATGGCAGTCTATGCTAGCAAAGTTTTCGGCTAGTCAGTCCATTCCTAGTATGACGTCAAAATCAGTCATACCTACTACCTTTAAGTCTACGTGGATGGTTTGTCCCGCTATTACCACTTGTCCGTCCTTTATTCTATTTTTCGTAACTAAGTCTACCCCTGCTGGGGTACCGACCGACAACACATGCATTAAGGGTTCTACTACAAACCCTGCTTGTTTAACAAATGGTAAAGCAACAAAGGAATGGGTAGAACCAGAGTCAAACAATGTCAACGCAAAGTGTCCTACTATAGAAAGCATACTTGTCACCACGATGCCAGATGTTCCGCCTTTTTACTAGTTGTTGCATATGCCCTGGTCTGTGGGCGGGTTTGTATGGTGGGCTCTCGGATGACCGGTCCTCTAAGGGGTTCCCTTGGATTTCCCGAGCTCCTTGTAGGGCAAGTTCTGGCCACATGACCTGCATGACCACAGATATAACACATACCTGAGCCCGCCAAACATCTCCCAACATGTTGTTTTCCACAGTCACGGCACAGGGGCTTCTCTAATGTTAGGTATCGGGCCAATGGGGGTCGAGCAGGTGGCCTACTTTGATATCGAGGTCTTTGGAGTGGTGGTTGGAATTCTGTGGTTTCGACCTTGATAGGGCTTTTCCTCCTTGTGACAACCAATGACTTCGTTTTCTTTTCCTTTGGGGGTTCCTCTAGGGCCTTGGCCGTCCTTAGGGCCTCTTCATAGGTTTTTGGGTTAAAGGCCTCTAACATGCGGCGGGTCTTCGGGTTCAATCCCAACACAAATTTTTTTGTCTGTTTCTCTTCAGTGTCAGCTAATGACGGTGCAAACCTTCTCAATCTCATGAAGTCCTGATCATATTGATCCACCATGCGATCCTCTTAGGTTAAGTGGTTAAACTCTTGTTGTTTCTTTATACGGGTTTCCTTTGGATAATAATATTTCAGAAAGGCTTCCTTAAAGGTTCCCCACGTTGTAATTCCCCGCCCAGGTAGATGCTCTGTTTATTATCTGACCACCACACCTCTGCATCTTTTTGTAACATGTATGTTGCACATGCCACCTTATGTTCATCAGGGCATCTCATTGATTCAAAGGTCATTTCCATGTTTGCGATCCACATCTGAGATGCTATGGGATCTTTTTTTGAACCGACAAAAGGACAGGGTTTATACCGTCTGAAATCCTTTAACCAACTCGCACCCCTATCCTGATGCGGGTTGCTGACCAGTTGTATGGCTACCGCATCCACCGGTTGCGGGGCCTCCACGTTGGCTGGTTGCGTGGCCATTGCAGCGACTTGTTGCGTAGCCAACAACGTGGCCTGTTGTGTGTCTAGAATGGTTTGCATAGTTTTTTTGGAGGGATTCCAACAGTAACTTTGTGGCGGGGTCTAACCCAGCCTGTGGTGCAGCTTGAGGGGGCGATGCATATTCAGGAGGGGGTACAGCTTGTGGGGGAGGTGCATATTTAGGAGGTGGTACGGTTTGTGGGGGAGGTGCGTATTCAGGAGGTGGTACAAACGCATATGGTCCGGTAGTCGGCCCCTCTTGGGAAGAGCTTCTATCGGCTTCTCCTCTTCCTCCCTCTCCTAATGGGAGGTCATCCTCTCCCTTTCCTACCTCTTCTACGTCCTCTGTGTGGCATGGCTCTAGAAACCAAGAAAAGGATTCTAGCTAAGTTTATGATTGACTTATAACATTCCTTACATCCTATCTAATAATTCATATAGAAGAAAACATAACTATCATAACGTAAAATGTAAAGACATGCATTAGATCAGTTCACATCACAACACATTTTCATATAGTATCATGTCACGCATCATTTAAAGCCAACCACATTAAATATATCACAAAGATCATACATCCCTCATTCTACATAAAGTATACATGGCAACGACGGGGCATTGGTAATTGGACCGTGGAACATGCCAAGCCTATTCTATAAGCTAGTCTACAAGATCTATAACCTGGTTCTGATACCAACCGTAACGACCCAGATTCACCGCTAGCAGATATTGTCCTCTTTGGTCTTCCCCTCAAGGCTTTAAAACGCGTCTGCTAGGGAAAGGTTTTCACACCCTTATAAATTGTGGTTTGTTCTCCTCCCCAACCAATGTGGGACATCACATCGACAATACTTGGAACAACTTCGAGGGACGAAATCAAGTCTAATCCAGTGTAGGGAGAACGTCTACTAAGGTCATCCATGTAACTGGCCTTACTATAGACATGGTTAGAAGTTTGTGTGAGCCTTTCACCCTTAGAAATTAGAGCATCATCTTTGTCATTTCTAAGGTTCCAAATCTTGTTCCTAGATCTTGGATGCTCAAGATTAGAATTGTCTTTATCAATTTGGTATAAGAGCCTATGTTGCATTTTTGTGTCACACTCTATAATTGATTTTGTCATTCATTTATGTTATTGTTTATTTCACCATTCTTCATCATCTCTTCAGTTAATTCTCATTTTCTTTTAAATATCATATTTAGATTTTGAAAAAAAAAAAAAAAAAAAAAAAAAAAAAAATCTTTCTAATATTGTGTTTATAAATTGTCCTTATAATTTTTTTTAGACTACTTGCATGTTTATTTTGAAGATCAAATAAACTTCAATTTACATTTTGCTTAAACCATCTAAATCAGTAATCCTTACATTTGATATTTTTGTTTCCTAATTCAAACTCGAAGATAACTTTTGAATTTGCACGAATTCCATGAAAAGGAAAGTTAGATCATTATCTTGTATGTTATAATTAAAAGGAGCATTTTGTAACGATCAATATTTTAAAAAGAAAAAAAAATTCAAGGTTGCCGACGAAAGTTGCAAATATTCCAGCGACTGCCAAAATTTTTGGACTTCACACGACACCGGCATCTCGAGGATCGCTAGCCGAATGTCTCCCACCCGCTCCCTCCTGCCATCCAACCTCAGATCTTATGCAACGAAGAAATGAAGGAAAATGCGAGAGAGAGATAATTATCTTCGGGGAGAATTCAACGAGAGACCCACGACCCTAAATCGTCGTATCTGATCTTTCTACCAAGCAGACCAAACTGAAAAGACCCCTCACAGCCTAATATACAACCACATAGAGCGAGTACACGTCGTGTAATCTTCGTCGTTGCCGTCGGAGAAGGAAAACCCAAAAATCGATTTTTTGTGAATCTCCGATCCACCACCAACATCGAACAACCACGAAACTTCGTGGGAGAGAGGAGGAGAAGCAAATAGAGAGGAAGAAGAAAAAAAAGGACGGAAAGCGATGTCAAAATCGACGTCGAAAATGTCGCAAGGAGGGACAAAACTTCACTGGTAAATCGACACAAACTTCACTGGAAGAAGAGATCGACGGATCCCGGTCGGATCTATCTGTGACCCGAGGCCCATGAATCTGAGAACCCAAGTTCCCTTAGCAAAAAATCAATCTAGCTCAGTAGCCTGAGACCCAAACTCACCAGCGACCCAGCCTGCAAACCGAAGCCCAGCGGCTCATCTACAGCTGACGACCCACGAGCCAACCCGAATTCGCGACTCAAACTGACCTTCGACCCACGCCTCGACCCGGAGTGCCTGCACGACGTGGCGCGCTCTACTGCTTCCACATGTCAACCTGTGGTGCAAGCAGCCCCTTCGGCTCGATTCGGCGCGACGGCGTTCTGGTAGCTTTTCCTGTGGCTATTTCGGCGACTTTTTGGCAACTTTTCAGTGGATGTTCTGGTGACTTTCCTGCAACTTTTCTAGCGACTCCTAGGCTTGCCATTTTTAGCCCAATTTCCACCGTTCCAACCCTCCTGCACCGGTTGCCATTTAGAGTCGTATTTCATATTTTTAGTTGAATTATTAATTAAAATGTGAAATACTAACTAAAGATGACGAACGGTGCGATAGAAAGCGATCCCCGACAACCTTTAGAGCAGCATTTGAGGAACGGGAGCTTACGTTTAGCTCATTAGGGAGTACTTCGGCTAAGGTCAACTAAGAAAGTGACCTTACCATAGGACATGTTAGAAATTGTATCATGATGTATGAGCTATGATGTTGTATGAGTTATGATGATGTATGAGCGATGTCGTATGATGGCGTATACTAGTATATAATGATGTATGAGTTATGATGTTTGAGTTATGTTGCATGATGATGTGCGTAATATATATATATATATATATATATATATATATATATATATATATATATATATTTCGATATATGGCGTACTTGATATGCTTGATGCCTTTTATGACGATATGACGAGTATTATGATTGCATGATGATTATCTTAATATGACGATGTTTTCCATATTGAGCATGTTGTATGATGATGAGTGTCATATTACATCATGTCGATAGACCGACATAGGATACAACCCTAAGAGCATAAAAATGATGTTCATATAAATATCAAACGAGCATGTGTTACTTATGTAACAAAGAGATGAGACTAAAGGGTTGTCTTAGAAGAGACGTTATGATAGGAATTAGAGGGACCTCATGCATGTTGTATGTTAATAAGCATAAGACTACTTTCCTTAAAGATGATGAGTGCGGACGCGCACAATATGATGATGAAGGTGTTCATGAGGCTCATGACACTAAGAGTTCCGCTGACCTCTGAACGTCGTTACAAATTAGCTGACCAAAGAGGGTCCAGAGGGTGTGTGAGCCCACCTGGGGATTTACACTCGCACGTGTGGGTTGTGTGTAAGAAAGTACTACACACCATAGTTGTCCGAGACTGAAGACCACCCTTATATGAGCTAGAGATAGGTCCCAAAAGCATGATTGCATGTGTTTGCATTTGCATGGCTCCCTAATGTGGGGCCACTTACTGATTATTCTTCGAAATACTCAAGCCGTGTGCCACATCAATTTTTAGGTAAAGGCAAGACGCATATGTATAGAGGACGGCGACATCACAAGTAGAGACTTTGGCATGTGCATAGGGTAGACTCATATTTAAATTCCTAGTCTTAGGTTAGAATAGGTTGTTTTGCATTTCAATGTTTTAAATTATTTTGTATTTGTTTTTATTTTCTCTATTTCTTATTTAAACATATAAGGCCTTGTGTTTTCGATAGAAGAGGATGTTTTAAATGTTTTCGACATTTATATTATAGATGGTGTTTTCTTTTAAGAGTTATATTTCACACATTAGTAACGACTCTGAGTATATAGAAATTTAGGATCGTTAGACATTTAGTCAAAATCATAATGACCTTTCTTTCTAGAATTCATTTTAAGTGGGCAATTTTATCCAAAAATATGTGTGTCCCTTATTTGTTTGATCCTTTCTTTGTTTTATTTTGTTGTTATTCAAAATTACCTTATCTTGATTGTCTTGAATAGTTTGCTACTATAAGAATTGCTTTATCCATACCTTGGTCATAATTTAGTCACTTTCCCAAATAACCTTCATTTGTGTGTAATAAACATGAGTGTTCCTGAACGTAAAATCAAAGAGTTGAATGTGTGAGGTACTAAACATATTTAACTATTGTTTTTACAATCATGAACTAGGACAAAGAAAATGGAGGAGAGAGATTATTGAAGCTAGGTTGAAAGAAGCACAAACTGGCTATTACTCATTTGAATCAAATTATTAGTGCCTTGATAGGCCGATGGAGCGAACTGAAATAGTTTTAGGTAATCTTAAAGGAAGTGAAGTAATCTTGAATGAAGAAGTAGAAAATGAAGAAGATGACAATATCACCCTTTTAGTTGGACATAATCCTAGGGGAGGGAGAGATGTTGGTCAAGGGAGAGAAAGAGGTAGAAAAATGGGTAGAAAAATTTTAGCACCAAGAAGGATTGAGAGGGAGTACCAATATGAGAGAGGAGAAATGAAAGAGAAGTTGGGGGAGTAAAGATTAAAATTCCAACTTTTTATGGGAGTTCTGATTTATAGGTGTATTTATAATATGAGAGCAAAATTGAGCATGTTTTCGATTGCAACAACTTCAGTGAAGAAAGAAAGTTGAAGCTTGTTGTGACTAAATTTTGTGATCACACAATTATATGGTGGACATCTATGAAATCAGAGTGGAGGAGAAATTATGAATAACCAATTGAAACGTGGGAGGAACGGAAGACATTAATGAGAAAAAAGTACATTCCTAAGCATTATTCTCGAGTACTCAAGCAAAAACTCTATATTTTGCAACACGGATCCAAAAGTGTTGAAGAATATTACAAAGAAATGGAGGCCCTTATGACTAGAGCATGCATTGATGAAGACGAGAAGAATACAATGGCTAGATTCATTGGTGGGTTGAACTGAAAACTTGATCAAGTGGATAGGAAAACATACAAAATAATAGAAAGTTTGAAATCCAAAACAAAGCCTTCAAGTAGCATATGAGTTCTATGAAAGGTATGTAAATGGTTTACAAAATAATGCATGCAAGATCTAAAAAAATATGCACAGACTCCTAGACGCCCCGGGACACTCCTCTGTGGCATTAAGATTCAGCACGCATTCCCGCCTCGAACCATGGCATCACTCACCTTAAAAAAAGAGTAGAAAGGAATGAGTATAAAAATACTCAGTAAGCAGCCTACTTGTAGGCTCTTTTCGCATCCTTATCTTGATAGGTATCCACGGTCTTTCTCGGGTCTCTAAGGAGAGTGATATAACCTACAACTCTCTTTTTTTGTATCTTAGGAGGCTTGCCTATCTTATGCAGTGAAATGGTCAGTGCCTTAAGGTGAGGCGCGACCTCATAAGTAAATCTGAGGGGATCGTATGGCTGGATCTGAATACGGGACTCTCTCTGAACATCATCCGTAGAGGTTAGCTGAAAACCCTCTCACGAGACCATACATCCACTAAATTCAGGGTGCGACCCCCTGTGTGCCGGTCAACTACTAAGTCATCCTACGTGGCTCTACGTCCCCCGCTCAGGGACGGGTTTCGATGGCCCAAGAGTCCTGTTCATAAGACACCTTAGCTATCACCACTAGGTCTGGGCACCTGTCACACTTCCCTATCCGGATCTACCAAGCTCAACGATCTTCGTACCGGAGCTCTGTCTCGACGGTATGGTATCGGAGCAAAGAGGGAAGTGGAGGTTCTGATGACACTACCCACACTACTCAACTCTAGTAGGCTAACTTCAGTTACCGTGGTGTACTACTATCCTTGCTAAGGTGGAACTTGGTGGCTTAGACTTGGATTCATGCATCTCTAGGATTCTCGTGTCTGGTCTCACAAACCTAACGGGTTTGGAATTATGGGCTCTGGATATGCCAGTAATCATTTTGCGGGTCTATATGTACGGTGTTCTAGAGGTCTCCCAATCTAGGATCTCGTCTAGCCTACTTAGCCACAAACACCCTAATCTACGCTCATAATTCCTTCCTATTCAACAAGAAAGATAACACAAGCAATCATCATGCATAGGAGTTCACACGCAACAGTTCATGCAATATCAACAAACATGCTCAACGAGAAGATAACGTCCATCTTCACCCGAGCGTAGATTTTCACAAGTTTCCCAACCTCCTCATGCATACATACATTATCAGAATCTCAATCAAAACAGATTTATAAATATTTCATATCTAGCTTTCCTTAATCATTTCATTTTCGCAGGTTTCATACTAATATGCTAGGTCCGGATAACTAAGTTTATGGGTGGTAGCATGCATGCTTGTTCCTAGCGGTTCTTACAAGTATTGCTAGTGGGAATCGAAATGGCTACTTACTTGGTTGACGCGTGACTTCTTGAGTTCGAGTTTTCTTGACAGAAAGGATTCCAAAAATTCTGGAATTTCCTTAACAAGTCCTAATTCACATAATAATAGGGTCAGTATCAAAATCGGGACGGAAAACAAGCAAACGGAGACCGAACGGAAAGAAAAACAGTGACTCACGCGTGTCACACGCGCCCTGGAGGGTTTCTACGCGAAGCTCCTATGCGCACGTGCCCACGCACGGTGTCCCGAGCAATTGCAGGTTAGAGGCGCTGGGTCGGGCACTTTACAGACAGAGCGGTTCACGTGCGGTGTCGGGTCGGGCCGGCCTGGATCCGCATGTCCGCTGTCGGGTGAGGACGCACCTCGCCAGTTGGTGATCGTCATGTGTCGATCATCGGTTCTGCTGCGCTCCTCCGTACACTGGCCGACGCATGGCGGTGTCTCCTCCCACTCTCCTACGTGTTTTCAATTTTCCAATGTTAGCCTCTTTCACGTTTCAATCAATTTTCTTCCGATTTTTATATCGTCGAATCCGTAATTCGATTCAACAAATTTTCTTCACGAACTTTGTAGATTTCATATTCTACTCCTTTGAAATAATTTTCTTATATTTTTATGATAATCAAAAATCTCAATATTTGAGTTCGAATTCGGAGAAAACACAAGTTCTTACCGAAAATCACGTTTTCTTGAAACTCCGATTCGAACGCCAATCTTGGCCGCCTTCCCTTCGAATCTTAACCAAATAACGCTGTTGAGGGTATGAGTCCAAGGATCAACACAAAACGTCGCTAACACACAAAAATCTTGACGACTTCTCGATCTAGACACTCGTGGACTAACCTGAAGTTCTTGGACGTTTTGACGAAATAGGAAGGTGAGATTCGTGAGAGCACCTTGCCTCGGACTATTGATGGTTTAGATTGAGGACTCGGATCTCCAGCGTAGGTTTTGATCCGATCTCCTCCTCCTACCTCAAAAACCCTAATCTTCTTTCCCTCTTTTTCTCTTCTTT
The DNA here is from genome assembly GCF_002738345.1 of Cucurbita maxima. Taxonomy (NCBI): domain Eukaryota; kingdom Viridiplantae; phylum Streptophyta; class Magnoliopsida; order Cucurbitales; family Cucurbitaceae; genus Cucurbita; species Cucurbita maxima. Next base: position 255,763 of record NW_019272018.1, read on the forward strand.
CTCCTCTTTCTCTCCCTTCTTCTTTCTCTTTTCAGATTATGACCCAATCAAATCAGACCCCTCAATAATAATAGGGCAAAATGACTAGTTTGCCCTATTGTGACCTTGATTTTTTTTTTAAAAAAAAAAAACTCGCGCTACAATCCTCCCTACCTTAGGAACTTTCGTCCTTGAAAGTTGATCCTCCCTGAAAGAGTTCGGAGTAAGATCTCCTCATTTCATCCTCACATTCCCAGGTGGCCTCATTGTCTCGATGGTTTTTCCATAAAACCTTGACTAAGGGAATCTCCATTCTTCGTAGTCTCCTTACATCATGTGTCATTATCCCTATGGGTTTCTCCTCATATGATAGGTCCTTCCGAATGGGAAGCGTCTCATGATCAATGATGTGAGTGGGATCTGGGTTGTACTTTCTCAACATCGATAAATGGAATACGTTGTGCACTGCGGCGAGTGTGGGTGGCAATGCTAGTCTATAGGCCACGGGCCCTATCCTTTCTAGGACTTCAAATGGTCCCACGAATCTCAGGCTCAGTTTGCCCTTCTTCCCAAATCTCAACACTCCTCTCATAGGGGCTACTTTAAGGAAGACGTGATCACCCATTGCAAACTCAAGGTCTTTCCTATGAGAATCTGCATAACTCTTCTGCCGACTTTATGCAGAGAGTATCCTCTGTTTGATTTTCTGTATCGCTGCGTCGGTAGTCTGTACCAACTCCGGCCCCAACAACTGTTTCTTGCCTACCTCCTCCCAGAATATAGGGGTTCTACACCTCCGCCCATATAGAGCTTCGAATGGTGCCATCTGAATGGTTGCTTGGTAACTATGGTAATAGGCAAATTCCATAAGGGCCAGGTGCTTATCCCAGCAACCTGCAAAGTCTATTACACATGCCCTCAACATATCATCTAGGGTCTGATTAAGCCTCTCGGTTTGCCCATCATTCTGAGGATGGAAAGCTATACTGAACTTGAGTTGCGTTCCCAACGCCTTCTGTAACCTTTTCCAGAAGTTAGAAGTAAACTTAGCATCCCTATTAGACACAATGGTCACTGGCACGCCGTGTAGGCAGATTATCTCCTTGACATACAACTAGGCCCACTGGTCCACTCGATAAGTAGCTCTGCTAGGTATAAAGTGGGCTACCTTACTCAATCTGTCCATAATGACCCAGATGACATTAAAGCCTCGTTGAGTCTTTGGTAGGCTCGTGATGAAATCCATGCTTATTTCCTCCCATTTTCACTGTGGGATATTCAACGGTTACAACAACCCTGCTGGTCACTGTCTCAGGGCCTTTACCTGCTGACAGGTCAAACACCGACTCACATACTCAACTACATCCTTCTTCATTCTCGACCACCAATAACTACACTTAAAATCTTGATACATCTTAGTACCACCAGGGTGGAACGCGTAGGATGTGTTGTGTGCCTCAGTCATGATTTCTTGTAGGATCTTCTCATCCCGAGGTACGCATAATCGGTTCTGCCACATCAAACCCTCTTCAGAAGAAACTGAATATCCCTCTAGTCTCTCAGTTTCTTGCTGATCCCAGATCTTACTAAGGTGCGTATCAGTTCTCTGAGCTTCAATGATCCGTCTCTTGAAGGTGGGTTGGACTAAAAGTTGTGTTATTTGAGCAGTGATGCCTCTAACCAAGACTTCTACTCCAGCCCTCTATATCTCATCCTGTAGATACTTCTTCCTCGTGATTAGGGCAAATGTGTGGGCTGTCTTTCTGCTCAAGGCATTTGCCAATACATTAGTTTTTCCTAGGTGGTAAAGTATTTCAATGTCATAGTCCTTAACTAGTTCTAACCACCTCCGCTGTCTCATGTTGAGCTCTTTCTATGTAAACAAATACTTGAGGCTCTTATGGTTCGTGTACACCTGAACTCTCTCCCCATACAGGTAGTGATGCCAGGTTTTCAATGCATATACCACGGTCGCTAGTTCCAAATCGTGGGAGGGGTAGTTGCGCTCATACTCTTTCAGCTGTCAAGAGGCATAGGCTATCACCTTTCCCTTTTGCATGAGTACCCAACCTAGCCCTTTTCCTGAAGCGTCGTTGTAAACCACAAGTCCACCTGATCCGTTGGGCGCTGTAAGTACAGGCGCGGTGACCAACCTCTTTCTCAGTTTTAGAAAACTCTGTTCACACTCTTGTGTCCAGATAAAAGGTTTCCTCTTCTTGGTTAACTCTGTCAAAGCTGCAGATATTTTAGAGAAATCTTGTACAAACCTTCTATAATAGTCTGCTAGGTTCAGAAAACTCCTTACTTCAGCGACCGTGGTTGGTCTAGGCCATTTCAAGACTGCTTCGATCTTAGCAAGATCCACAGTTACCCCCTGACTGGATACCACATGTCCAAGAAAAGCCACTTCCTGCAGCCAAAATTCGCACTTCAAGAATTTGACATACAACTGATGGGTTCTCAGTAGAGTTAAAACTCTCCTCAGGTGTTCCTAGTGCTCCATTTCAGACTTAGAATACACCAAGATGTCATCAATGAACACAATCACGAAGGTGTCTAAGAATTCCTTAAACACTCGGTTCATCAACTACATAAACACTGCAGGAGCGTTGATTAAACCAAAAGACATGACTATGAACTCATAATATCCATAGCGGCTTCTAAAAGCTGTTTTAGGTATGTCTTCCTCTCTGATTCTCATCTGGTGATATCCTGATCGCAAATTGATCTTAGAGAACACCGTTGCACCCCTTGCAATTGGTCAAACAGGTCGTCTATCCTTGGGAGAGGGTATTTATTCTTGATTGTAACCTTGTTTAACTCTCTGTAATGTATACATAATCACATAGTTCCATCTTTCTTCTTAACAAATAGCACAGGGGCTCCCCAAGGCGAGACGCTAGGCCGTATGAATCCCTTGTCCAGAAGATCTTGTAACTGTACCTTCAAGTCCTTGAGCTCAGCAGGTGCCATTCTATATGGCGCTTTGGATATCGGTGTTGTCCCTGGTTCGAGATCAGTAACAAAATCTACCTTTCGATAAGTGGGCAACCCTAGAAGCTCTTTTGGAAAAACATCCTCAAATTCTCCAACCACAGGAACAGAGGATACCATTAGACTGGACTCACTGACTTTCGTTACACTAGCCAAAATTGCCCAAGCTCCCTGATTCAACAACTTTTTAGCCTTCAACGCTGTGATGACCCTAAGGGTACTTCTGAATATATCCCCTTTGAATTCAAAGTTCTCTCCTATCAGGGGCCTAAAGGTTACTTTTCTTGCTTCGAAATTGATGAGGGCACGATTCTCGCCCAACCAATCCATCCCTAAGATCACATCGAAGTCTTGCATACAGAGAACAATCAGGGATGCTACAAGCTTTCGCCTTGCAACTATCACACTACCACCTCTAACTCTATGGGTAGCAATAAAGTATTTATTTGTTGGTGTAGACACAGTAAGGGGAAACTCTAGGGGTTCTAGTTCTGGAGTTCGCGTTGCTTCGACTCCCATGTTACGACCCTCTGAATGGGTAGTTGCTCTAGGGCAACATGCAGGTAGAACATGGGAATCTCACGGTGCAACCTAGTGGTGGAGACCATAGGAGGTGTTGATATACTTCCTTCTCCCACTTACTATAAATACTTTCTCTATTCACCTTGCTATTGACTCATGCAAATACCTTCCGAATGGAGGACGCTCCCAGGGCGACACAAGGCCGAGCATGAATCTCACGGTGTGAATTTGAAAAACGATGTATCTCATATATTTTTTTTCTCCCACTAAGTATTTTAGACGGTTGGGTATACTTATTACTTAGTTATATTCCGGCTAATTAAATATAACTTAAGTCTGGGGATTTTTCTAAAACTTATATCACTTAAGCATGCTCATAAAACTGGGCTAACTAAGCTCAAGTACTAGTCCGACCTCCAGGTAGTAGGTGTTCCGTAAACTGTCAACTTAAGTACCTTCAGCCTCAGACAAGATCATGCCAGGTGAGCTTTCTTGTAACCGCAATTTTGTAAGACATCGACCTATTTTAACTATTAAAATTGATCGTACTCGGTTCTTAACCCTGAGTGGGCATGTACTTATCTTTATTATAGATTTTAACGTCTATCTCATGTTATGACGTTGAAAATAACCTATAACATGCATCTAACATGCTTTATATAACAATTATATAATCATCCATTCCATGCAATAATATAACAATTTATATCTATCACTCATAGAACCCTAAACATGCATACTATACATTATAACACTTATAACATACTTGAAATGCATGAAGCATGCTTAGCCTATGGTGGGATTTTAAATCTATATGACATAATTTATGCATATACATTTTCTATTTAATTAAAACATAACTTCATAATGCATAATTAATTAAACACGCTAAAGTGGATTAGTTTTGGCATTTTAAAACAAGCAATTAACTAAATTATTACATTAATTAAAAACAACTTGAACCGCTCCCAAGGATCACGAACTGGGCGAACCAACCCTTAAAAACGTTGAACCGGATTCCAAAGGCAGAAAAAAACATCCGGACTACCTCTTCCATCTTCTTCTTCGGCTCAACTTGCTATCTCTTCCATTTTCGATCAATTACAACCTAAAATGGACTCTAATGACTCCAAAGAATTACAAACCTTTCTTCATTCATTAAAGCCCATACACATTAGGCTTATTACAATAATTGTATCAAATGAAAGCATAAAAAAATGTCAAAACCAAAACCATCCACTTTAGCAACCACAAAATTTCATTCATGAAATGGTACCCACCATGATCAAATTAATGTAAACAAAGTGCCTAAAACTTGCTCTGATACCAATTGAAGGTGTTAATATAACACATGCGGAAGCAATTTGATCTTAGGTACTTTTAGAACATTAATTATAGTAAATAACTAGCATGTTCATAAGTATTAAAACTTAATGAGTTTGAATACTAACCTTTTGTAGTTCAAATTTCTTTTTCCTCACGAACCGGTTTCGATCCACCACTAGTGTCTTCTCCACTATCCTCCGGCCTTAGAACGGGATTGTGGAATCCGGTGAGTGACTAAACTTGGGAGGGATTTTGTATATATGAAGAGAGTGTTTGTGAGAGGTTTTTCTCAAGGTTTTTCACCAACAAGAAGACCTTTCATGTATTATGATCACTCTATTTATAGAGTCATGTTTGCATATTCATGCAAATTTGAGATCACTAAATTTTGACACTCAAAATTCCACTCAAATGTTTGGGATTATGTGGCAAGCATGCATGCCTTAGTTAACCAAATTTTGACACTCAAAATTTCACTCAAATTTGTGGGATTTATTTGGCAAGCATGCAAGTTTGGTTAAACCAAATTTTGACACCTCAAAATTCTACTGACATGGATTTTTCCATTAAATGAAGTTAGCATGTTGTTCATTTTGATTCAACAATCAATTTGAATTATTAATTTCAAATTAAAGTAATATTAAATGATTAATTAAACTATTTAATTAATATTTAATATTAATTCAAATAACAATCCCAATTAATTCCGACACATATTTGATTAAGGTATTAAATCTTATTTAAATATCTCATATTCTCTCTTTTTGTTTAATTCGTAAATAAAACAAAAATGCAGTTAAATATATCGTATATATGTAGCACATTCTCCCTAATTTGAATTCGAACACTTCGAACTCACTCGTCACACTGTTCTATGGTTTAGTCTGATATGAGCTAGCAGAGGGATCTAATGGACCAATAGATCATGGGCTCCAACGATCAAAGATTAACCGGTTAAACTCATTAACCTTGTTAACCAACATTCGTTAACTACTAGGACATTCCACTATAGCCTAGTAGTTGCACTCCCCTCACTATAGATATATTTCTGTTCATTTGATATAACCATGATTAGTAAGTCGATCCTTCACAGGTTGTTCGTAACTAGAGCTGGGTCAATTTACCGTTTTACCCCTAAAGTTACTTCTTGTTTCTTATGTGATATGAACCAAGAGACATCAATCATACAAGATGCTTTAATGAAGATTTGAAGAAAATATTGTTGAAATTATCAAAAGATATTTCAATTCATGCCACATTGAAGAATAATGAAGTTTTATGTTATAAATTTTGGGTAGATTACAATTTAGAGTTATTGTATTTCATTTATGTATTTTAAGACTTTTTATTTACTATAGGTTACAATTACATAATGGTTAATTATGGCCATTAAGTATGAATGTTACAACTCTTGGAATGCCTTTAATAGTTTCATTTTGAGGCTATATAAAGTCATGCATGTTGTATGTGTAAGAGACTTGGAAAATATAGTAAAAGAATCATTTGTGCGTTTCTTTAGCCAATGGCTAAGTTTATTTGCAATTCTATGTAGTTTAGGTTGCATGTAGAATCATTCAAGCTCGACATGATCAATCTTGCTTGTGGAGTGATTCGAATCTCAAACAAGTGTTCTTGCCTTGAGAAATTTGATCAACAAGAATCATTCAAGCTAGACGTGATCGATCTTGCTTGTGGAGTGATTCGAATCTCAATCAAGTGTTCTTGTCTTGAGATATTTGATCAACAAGAATCATTCAAGCTAGACATGATCGATCTTGCTTGTGGAGTGATTCGAATCTCAAACAATGTTCTTGCTTTGAGATATTCGATCAACAAGGTAATCTGAATCTTACTTCCCTTGTAGTGATTACTTATCTTATCATTATGTCTCACTGATCCTCTAATAAACAATTCGTTTGTGGTCCAACCAGTAAACTGGATCCCTCTCAGGCCAATGAGATGGTGGGGCCCCCTATTCAAGACTTGGAGTCAGTACTTAAGAAAACTACCTCTCTTCTATCCCTAAAAGTGGGTAGGAGTGAATTCCATCTTGCACCACACGTCCCCATCCATTTACCCAGTCTTACCCCTGAAATGGGAGGCCTATTGAGTCGGCGAACTTGAGCCACTCTCACCCATGCAAATATAAGGATAATTCCAAATAAACAGGAGTTCATGGTTAGCTCAGGATTAAGATCGAGTTACCTAGGTCATCAAGTGAAAAGAAAATCAGTCTCAACAGTAAACGACATTATAAAGTGAGTGATTTTCTTCATGGTCTGATCTTATGCAATACTCATTGCATAGGACGCCCCCACTCACATGTCTCCACATGTACAATTTTAGTGATCACATTGTTTATATCATATACAAAAGTAGGCCGCATCCATAGTGTCCCCAAAATAAGGTACTCAGTCTTATCCTTATACTATAGATCATTTTGACTATATACTTGAACTTGATCAACTCTTATGTCTCTACATATAGTTCAAGTAATCATACTATAGCCAGAGTGTTCTTAGTTTATTGGATTTAGATTAATGATCGTAAAGTTCACTTTATTCAATAACAATCTTTACTAAATAAACAACAATAATAACTTTATTGAAAATAGAATATGTTTTTGTTTACAAACTATGAGTTTTAGGACATAAAACCCAACATAGGCATCACAGGAATCGGTGCTGGCGCTGGTGGAGCTTCTTCAGGTACCTGATCCTAAGGAGCTGTCTCTAGAATAACTCGAGGCTCGACCTTCCTTCGGCCTCTCCTCGGCACGGGTACCGATGGCAGCGTCTATTCCTCATCCGAGATCAGTTCTGGGTTCTCCTCCAGAGGTGGGTGCTGCTCCACCTCGACTATGCAATGCAATCATGTAAAAGCAAATGGACAAGACGGAATTACAAAAAAAAAAAAAAAAAAAAAAAAAAAAA